>NW_027397077.1:37227728-37289555 GCF_003265705.2 Callorhinus ursinus | reverse complement strand
TTTTTTTTTTTTTTTTTTTTTTTTTTTTGAGAGAGAGACAGAGATAGTGAGAAGAGAGCATGAGGAGGGAGGAGAGGGAGAAGCAGGCTTCCTGCCGAGCAGGGAACCTGACGTGGGGCTCCATCTCAGGACCCTGGGATCCTGATCTGAGCCGAAGGCAGACGCTTAACGACTGAGCCACCCAGGTGCCCCTCACTCTAAGTTTTGACTCCTCTTCCCTGGAGCTCCTGCACTGTGGTCTCCAAATGGCTCCCTGTGGCTCTGGAGGGTCACACCCATTGGACAAGAGCTTCTTGATCCCCCAGATTAGCTGACAGATGTCTAGTGGTTCTTTCTATTGGACAGACTTAGTTCAGCACCTGTCCCATTACTACGGTCCTGGCAATTGGCTTAAATAGAATCAGATCCCACCCCTGGTCTTAGGAACTCTTCAGGGCAAACCATATGGCTAACAGGAAACCTGGGGGCTCCTCCCATCGGGAGGAAGTGTGGCTGCTTGCTGCAGGTCATGTCCATCATTCAAAAGTGTTCATATTCTTTTTACATGGTTTCATATATTAACAAAAACCCCAAATGCCTACCATGTGCCGGGTACTTTGCTAGTAGGTATGAAAAACAACGACTAAATTTTGGATTCTACCTTCCAGGAGCTTTCAGTCTCTAGGTGAAAAGTTTAACAGTGAACAAATCACTTAAAAAGCAAACGAGCCTCATATACCTCACAAGATCACAAAGTTGGACTATTTTACAGAATGGCAGATGATTAAGGATCCAGAAAAGGTTAAGTAATATTCATTCAGAGCCTTTTATGTAAAAGGAGTGCAATTCCCTGTAGGAAGATGCCTACTAAGAATGCTTGTTTTTAAACTCTAACTGACATTTCAGTATTTGAAAATTTAACATTTTGGGGCACATCTAATTTCCTACCAATTGCAAATAAATGAAAGACGACAAAAGTCACCTTTATTTCTCAGTACACATAACAAATGTAGAGTTTACTTCATATCATACATTTCGAATTTTTAAAAGCATCGACATTTCATTTTTGCCTTTTTCCTGACATAGCCCCTGATGCCAATTTTTAAATGGTACTGCATTATGCATTTTAAAACACGTTTTTTTCTTCTTCTCCATCCTGGGAACACTACTTATCCTTCAAAGTCCAATTCAAATATAAATCAAATGTAAATACAAAAATTAAATTATACAATATGTGAGCCCTTTAAATGCAATATATTCATTACGGGCCCCTTATCTTAGTCGGTGAACACCAGGCGCAGGGCCAGCCCCTCCTTTATCCTAACATCTCCATTAGCTATCCTCCTTTCTGACACACTGCAGAAGTCTCTTTGTTGCTTTAACCCTTTTCCTGCCTTTCCGCCACGCATAATGTTTTATGGAATCTCTGTGTAGAACACAAGCCTGAGAAAATAAGTCAGGATTATTTCTGTGGAGGTTGCAATGGGGAGAGTAAACGGCTTAGGTCTTTATGATTTCCTTCAGATGAATTCTTGTTCTTGCATAAATATCCTAGTGGCAAACCATGTGCTCATCTCTTAGCCCGAAGAGGAGACAGACCCCAGGGTTACTAGTCCGACAGGCAGTAAGAATGCACGAAGGCATTCTCTAACAGGCAGCACACTCTTAGACACCTAAATTCCAGATACAGAACAGCAGAGCAGTCTGGTCGTTAGGCTGGATTCTTAAAACTCTGATTTCTTGGCTCAGAAACTCATTTGCAATTATTGACCACAGAGAAAGTGCTTGTGAAAATTTCATTTGCTAGAGATGATCTAACTGGGGATTGCAAGAGTACCCCCGAGTCTTTGTAAATGAGGAGAAGTACAATTGTCACTTGAAATGCTTTGTTTTGTTCTATTGACCGCAAGCAAGCAAACCTACGAAACTAAGTTTACCTGAATTACACTCTTGATAGAGTTTTTAACCGAGAATAATTACAACAAAAGGAACATTATGGACTGGGTGGTGTTGGGTAAGATCCCACCTATTGCGTAGGCTGCCTGGGCGTGGCTCTGGCGGTCCAGGATATGGTGCAGGAGTGCCTCTGGGTACTCTATCTCCTCTTTTGTCTTTCCTTTATGATTTAAAGTCAACTTACTGATATCCTAAGGATCCCATAAAAGGCATCAACAGGGACAGGGCCTGTCAAGGCCAATTATCCTAGCAGCCGTCCTAAACTGAATTAACCCAGCCTCCCACCATTCTGAACACAGATGGCCCTCTTTCTGGCTCCGTCATCCACACCTTCAGGTCGCATGTAGGACCAAGCATACACTACTGGATCCATGTGAGAATTCAGGTGTACTGTCTGTTCTTCATAACACACCACTTTCAGCATGAAAAAGTAGAATAAAAAATGTTCCCACCTAATGCTATATCACCTGGATCTAGCTTCCATTAACAAACACAAAAGCCAAAGTATATGTTTGCCCTAACTTTCTGCGCTCGTGAAACAGAGCACTTTAAGTTGGGTAACATTTGGAGTAGTTAGAAAGGAACTATACCATTTCCTCTGAGGTTTTCAAGACCTTGGGTTCTTGGCTATTCTCTTTTCTCTTTCTTTAATGGATTTAAATGTTATTTATAGGTTAACAACTAACTGGTTTTTCTTTTCTTTTTTTTTTTTAATAACTGTAGACCAAAACCGTCTTCTGAGCTTCAGACTTCTATCCAGTCCATTTCGGCTCTCATACATTTAAGAGCACCGACTCAGGATTCTCAATTTTACCCCCCTCTCCCGCCCACTCTGAGCAGTCTTCCTAATCTTATGTGGCTATCATCTACACAGCGTCTCAAGCCGTAAACATGGCGTTCACCTTTTGAATCTTATTTTTTCCTTCAACTCCAGCACTGAATCCATCACTACATTATCCTATTCTTCCTCTGAGATATGTATATGTAAATATATACAGACATGTATATTTTATGTGTTAACCACACGTGTCTCTCCTCACTTCATTACAGCACTACAATCAGCACACTCTCCAAGCCGGTGGATCTCAAAGTGCCATCAGCGTGACACAGGGACTCTTAGAAAGGCAGATATTTGAGCCTCCTCCCAGTCTGAGACCTTCTGGGTCTTAGAGGCCGCTTTCAGACAACAGTTTTGAGCAATGGAAACTTGATCAAGGCAAAGAGGCCCACAGTGACCCCCTGACAGGCCCATCAAGGGACCTACCTCAAGATATTCATTGGCCCTAACTGACTAATGGGGTACTTAACACCAGGCACAGTTCCCTATGTCCCCATACCTCCCTACCTTCCCCCTTTAAAAACAGCCCCCATCCACCGCCTGGTTGCAGTGTCTCCTTTGCTGTCCTTCCCATGGCTCCCTTGTGGTGTATTCCATAAATTTCTATCGCCTTTGTTCTGCCACGGGTAAATCCTTTTCCCACAGGCACCACTAGCTTCCACTCCATCGCTGCCCCACATTTGGGGGCCCCCATCCGGTTGAGACAGACACCACGTGAATCAGAAACCCATTTGCTGGGGGCAGCAATCTATGTTTTCACAAACGCTGTGGATGATCTTGCTACTTGCTGAGGTTTGAGAACCCCTTCACTGACCATCCTACTTCACGTGATAGCTAAAATCAACTCTCAGTTGGTCTTCCTCTCCCACTCTTGCCCCTTCCAACTCATTACCTTCCTAGCAAAGTAATTTTCTATTTCTAAATTTGATCTAGTCACTCCCCTGCTTAATACTTCTCAATGGCTTTTAAATGCACTCAGAATAAATTTTAAAAGTGTTTTAGCATAGCCTGCAAAGGACTTCATGCTATGTGTCTTATCAATGGCTCTGACCTTTCCTACCTCCCATCCTCCTCTCCCTTAGTCACGCCAATGTTAGGGCAGCCTCCTGACCTGCTTGGTGGATCACTCCTATTCCTCACAGTGCTGGCTTCTCATCTGGGAGGTCTCTCTCCACCTCCATGACTCTTCTCACACTTTTGACTCTCCTCACACTTTTGACTCTCCATATACACATCTGTTTACTTGTGTATCATGCATCTCCAATCCTAGATCATCAATTTTGTGAGAACAGGGACCACATTTGTTTTCTTCCCCCACTGTGTACCCATTGCCTCTTGAGATGCATCATAGATGCATTAAAAACAAACAAAAACCTGTTAAATGGCTAATCAAAGGCAATTCCTATGAAGGGTAAAATACAAACCAAAATTTAAAAAAAAATGGTGTTGATATTGGTTATTAAAAATTGTGGGCTTAAGAATTCCCAGGTAATATCTGGAGTTGGTGAAGCGTGGTTGGGATTCTTTTGTGCATGGACAAGTTACACATGCCGGGGATTTAACACTGGTGCAGAGGGTTATGCTAGCAAAGATTAATGCACTATATAATCTTGTGGGTCTTACAATAAGTCCTGAGCAGTTCACATGTAGAGCACAGACCTTGATTCTCTCTACCTTTAGTTCTGGGTGATCCATCTTTGTATCCCACAGGCAATAACCATTCAAAACACACTCTGGGTGTGTCAGCCAGGTTATGCTACTTTGATTCTGCTTTTGATTACCACCCCTTGAGTTTACCTGCTGAATTTTGTTTATTTGCTTGTTTTGCTTTCATTTTATCTTTTTGCTCACAAGTTTAGTGTGCTTTAAGCTCAGGCTAATTTTAGCTTTTTCTTTGCTTCTAGTACTCAGCATTCATCCCAGCCATGGCTGGCACTGGCTGGCTGGCTCCATGCATTCTTAGATGCCGGACCACAGTCCTTTGGACCCGATCATTGTGTGAGCTCACTTGGATGGGAGATCTCAGGGGAGGGAGAACTGGACAGGTATAAACAGGGCAAGGCCAGAGCAATGTGCAAATAAGGTAACTGGCCTGTGGTGGCCTCACCAACCCCCCACTTATGAATAATCCTCTCGTCGAAACCATGACCCCAACTCTCCACCGCTATGACATTAATTCTGTTTTCTACTCTCAAGAAGCCCTGCTCTCAATAATTTCCAAAGTGCCTTCTAAAGGTATAGACTGGTAAATGCTAACAGCATAATTCCCAGCTTTGTAAGATATATTAGAAGGAATTTTCTGGGCTAGGGCCTGTTAGATGGTTCATTTTATGTGCATGGGGCACCCAACCATTTGGCTAAGCAGCATTCTAGGCAGGTCTGTGAGGGTGTTTCTGAATGAGCTGAATATTTAAACTGGTACAGTGAGCAAAACAGATTGCCCTCCCCGCCAGTGTGAGTAGGCCTAAACAAACTTGAGACCTGAAATACAATAAAAAGGCTGAGTCAGAAAGAATCCTCTCTGCTTATCTTCCCGCTGGGACATCAGTCTTCCCCTGACTTCACATACTCAGACTGGAACTTACACCATTACACCTTTGGCTCTCCTGGGTCTCTGGCTTGCCAATTATACATCTTGGGACTTCTCATCCTTCATAGCTGAATGAGCCATTTCCTTAGAGTCTAGCTATCACCTATCTTGTTGGTCCCATTTCTCAGAGGAACCCAGAGTAATTCAGGAAACTTCTGCACCAAAGAAAATCACGTGCCTGTATATACTGTAATATTTATGAAGCCGGGATGTTCTACCCAATTTATAAAGCTTGCCCAGTGTAGCCAGCCACCATGCCACTGCAGGAAGGCACCTGCTGCAGAACCTCTTGAAGTGTAACCCTATTCAGTACAACTCAGCACAGAGGTTCACAAGACCCCTACTTCTCTGACTTCTGCTGCACTAGGTTCCAGGAGCCCAGCCACCAGGCTAGGGCCTGACCTCTTTAAGATCCCTTCCAGGAGAGGAGGAAAATCATGGGAAGCATGGGATGCTGAGCTCCAGCCAGGTTTGGCCCAGCCAGGGTGGAGGTACCCTAGCTCATGTTCTTTACTGCCTGTAAAGATTGGTGGATTTATTTAAATTAACAATAATTTCAAGTAGGACATTGTAAATATTATGAGAAGCACACTGTTGAATGTTGAACCTGAACTATTAAGAAACCAAAAAAAAAAAGTTTTTTAAATGGCCAGAAAACTGTTAGCTAACATCGAGGCAGGCACATTCCAAACAGAACATAAACAACTTCTGCAGAATATAAATGATAATCAGACAAAGACACTCAATGACCATGGTGGAACAAGACAAATAAACAAGGCCACTCCACAACTGGGTCTGCAAGTAGACAGAAACAAGGATACTCTGCAACCACAAATATAATATGTCCCTTCTTCAGTTCTCTAAAGTGCCTACTATGTCTTTTATAAGTGACAGCTCTTGCTTAGCCTTTATCTTCCCATCCCCTACACAAAAATCACCAAGCCGTACTATCATCAACTTGTGTCTGTTTTCTAAGAGGACCCAAACCAAAACTAGCCCTCGTTTCCCTAAACCTCCTGAAAATCACCTACCTTAGCCCCAAACATATAATAAATGACATCTAAACTCCTTCATCATGAAGAGGTTTTGGGGGCAGGAGCTTCTCTTCATGCAACTAAAAGTTAAATAAACTTAACTGCGTCTCACTACAGATGAGCTCCTGATGGTCTCTGGCTGGTGCACTTTGACCTAACCTCCACAAGGAAGTGGCCACTTACTCAAGGTCACGTTTGACAAGAAGAGGAAGAGATTATGGATGTTAACATTGCAATTACTCAGAGAATCTCAGTAAAAACTAAAGTGACTCACTAAAATGCTCTAAATGAAAAAAATACATCACCATATGAAGAAGAAAAGAAACAAGAAAGAAAAGCTGACCAAGAGAAGGATCTTTTAAAGTATTAGCGGGTAACTTGTTTGTTAAGCACTTCAAGCCTCAGGTTAAATGAGATCATTCACGTAAGTGCTGAGTATAATGCCCAGCACAAATTCAAAGCACATTTTTATCATCATAATCATCACTATCACTTATGTTATTATGGATTATCAATCTCTGCAGATGATTTTAACAGGATGCATGCCCACATATATATCCACACAAACATAAAAACAAGAACATTTGCCTAATTGAGCATATTAAAAGTCTGTCTGTTCATCACATAAGCAAAGGGAAAGGAACAATTAGTACTCACATTGAGCTGAAGTTCATCTGTCCACTGTCCAATCAGACGGTAACCAGGGTTGGTGGTGTTTGTGGTCTGGTACTGAAAGATGTCATAACGCCCAGGTGCATCCCCATTTTTGTTAAACATTACTGGGGTGCCTGCACTCCCTGAGGAAGACAAGAAAATGCCAGATTTTATAATTGAGATTCCCTCTACCTCTTATGCCTTGGGTGATGGTCTGGAGACCTGCTGATGAGCACGGTAGCTAGTAGATAACCCCACTGTTTAATAGGCTCCCCCCTAGATGGGCAATGGGTAACCCATGGGCGGGTCATCACTATGGCCTGTGGATGCTTACTAGAGAAGGTGGGAAGGTGACCTGCTTCCCCCTTTGAACAGTTCTATTTCTCAATATTTCTTAGTATTCTATGCTAATCTTTCCCCCTTGTGGAGAAAATTAAATGCATTATTTCCCAGAGACCATCTTAAGTTGTATTATTATTTTAGTTTCCACTTAATTATCAATTGTGGTTAGTAAAGAACCATTTCAAAAATAATACCTTTTTAAAAGGAAATCTAAGAGAATTAAAAAACAAAGAACAAAGTTTACTTAAATATGTACTTGGATATTGATTGCATTTAAACATATTTGTTGCTGACCATGTCTAATTTATATGATAACCAGTCTAAAATGCTTAGCAATGTACATGGAAAGTATTTAATAAATATTAATTTTTTTCTCAATCTGCTATGTGGGTCTTCTTTAAAATGTGGGTCTTAGATGAAACCCATTATTTTGGCAGAATTAGACACTGAAGTCAACTTAAAAAGACTGATACATTCATCGAGAGAGAGAGAGTGTGTGTGAGTGTGTGAGTGTGTGTGTGTGTCCATGTGTATCCTTTCAACGTTAGATGTGAATGAAAAACTCCTTAGTATTAACCACATGGAACAACTGGCAAATCATACACAGAAAACAAAAGATGTGGGTTTGGGTTACTTTCAGCAAGAATTACAAAGGAGTCATCAAAAGTTAGCAAACTGAGTGCTGTTTCTCTCATGATCCCTTGGAAACAGGATAAATACCACTGGCCTCAGGGTATATGACTAGTATCTGTTCTCTAAGTTAATACTGGATTGATATTTTTCAGAGGAAACAATGATATAGTTCCTGTCTTCTACAAGGAAGTTAACGATCATTTATAAGCTGAAACAGAATCACTAAGAACAAAAATTCATTTTGTTATTTTTTTGTTGGAGAGGGGTGGAGTAAATTCAGGTAATGAACATGAAGCCTTTTGGAGAATATTCATTATAAATTTAAGACCCAAATAATTGCAAAGTTCTGCATTTGGTTAGCAAAGTCATTAGCTTCTGCAGAAGCTGGGCCCACATGGTATTTGCATTAATAACATGGATGGGGGGCGGGGAAGTCATGTTAACTAGAAAAGAGTAAACAAGCTTAAAACAGTTAAAAAAAAAAAAAAAGCACACCTATACTTAAGGAAGCATGTGTGATGCTGAGTGGCCACACATGAATAATCACTCAACAAAAGAACAGAGTTAGAAAATGGATCCAGACAGAGTGACAACATATTAGGTCATCAGAGACATACAGAATTGCAATCCTATGCTGAAAGTTACCTCTAGTAGAAGAGGGAGTTCAATATATAGGCAGGATTCAGGAACAGTGAAAGAACTCCGCACTATCCTACAATTGTCAAGCATAGGATTTTATAATTCTTTGGTATTGAAAATGAAAAAAAAAATGGAGCTTATAGTAGGTTCAGTAATGGCTCCCCAAATATTTTCATGTCCTAATCCCCAGAACCTGTGAATGTTACCACACAAAATGAGAGATTTTTGGAAATATGATTAGGGATCATGAAATGGGAGAAGACTATCTTGGATTATCTGGGTGAGCCCGGTGCAATCATAATGATCCCTATAGGAAAGAGGGAACAAGAATCAAAGGAGGAAGGAGTTATAATGGTCAAAACAAGAAGTTAGAGTGATGTGAGGAAGGGTTCATGACCCCAGAAGGGCAAGTGGCCCTCACAAGCTGGAAAAATCAAGGAAACAGATTCTTTTCCAGAGCCTACAGAAGGAACCAACCCTGCCTTCACCTTAACAAAGCCTGGTGAGACCTGTGTCAGACTCCCAAACTACAGAACTGTAAGAGCATAAATTTATATTGTTTAAGCCACTAAATTTATGGTACTTTTTTAAAGGCAGCAATATGAAATTAATAAAGAGCTGGAGGACACAGAACATCAAACTTCCTAATTTCACAGGTGACAAAGTATACTTAGGTTCAAAAAGGGTAAGTTCCTTGCCCCAGAGTGACTCACCTAACTAAACTAAAATAGTACTAAATAACTGGCTTTAGAATCCCCAAGAAGGGGTTTAAATTCCAGAAACCACCTTCTAAGTGTGACTGTTACCACATTATTCATTCTCCTTTAGCTTCTGACTATCCCTGTTGGGTTAGTGTGGATTCAATGTAATAAAGTATATCAACTGCTTAGTTCTATGCCTTTTACAAAACAAATGCTCAATAGATGGGAATGATTTTATTGTTTTTGTTTTTAAAACAAGCTCTGGCCAGTTTTATTAAAGAAAAATTTGGGGTGATTTACTTTTCACCAGTCTGTCCCAGCATGCTTCTAATGATATCGAATCACCTGGATCAGTGCTAGCCAGTGTGCCTTCTCTGTAGTATTTGCCATATGCTGTGCCCATCTCAATATTATTACCGCTGTAGTGATGATGGACACCAGTTTTAGCCAACAGGGCATAGTACTCTATTTCTGATTTCCTCAGAGCTGGACAGTTGTTGGTGAGGATGACCAGCTTTGCTTTGCCATGTCTGATTGTTTTCAGAGTCTGCTTGTACTCTAGCACACACTTTCCACTTTTCATAACAAGTTGGAGCCTAGGTTGATCCACTCCAGTGACTTTTTCATCTTCTTCATGGCCACCATCTTCCTCCCTTAGGTGAGGGACAGCCCCATCAAGAGTAGACGCCAAGAGGAAGGAGCAAGATGGTGGAGAAGGAGGAGACCTAAATTTCATCTCATCCCAGGAATTCAGGTACTTAGGGATCAAACCATTCTGAACACCTACGAACTCAAGAAGAGATCGAAGAACAAAATAGCAGCAACTCTCTGAACAGAAAAGCGACCACCTTCTGGAGGGTAGGATGTGCATAAAAGTGAATCCGAGGCAAAATTCAGGAAGATAGACAGCGGGGGCGGCGGGGGGGGGGGGAGGCTCATTCAGCCGCTACCGGCAAGTGACAGAGCAGCGGAGCACAAAATTGGAAGATTTAGAAGTCGGCTCCGCTGAGGGATGTCGCTCCAGTGGCTAAGCGGGGGGTGGAACCCTCGCTGGGACAGTGTGGTCTCAGGACCCTGGGGTCACAGAAAGACTGGGGGTGTCTGAGTGCAACAGAGATCCCAGGTATTGGAGCAGGGAAGCCGGCTACAGAGACGGAGCCGAGGAGTGGGCTCTCAGCTCGGGGTTGCCATAAACTGTGATCCGCGGCACAGTCGGGCCACTACTCCTCCGGCAGGGACCCAACAAGAGGCAGAGCCGGGGAGACTCCCCTTCCTCCCCCAGGAGGAGCGGCGCGGGAGTGCACTGCAGGGATCTGCTGGGTTTGGAGACTCCACACGGGGTCAGGTACCAGAGATGGAAATGCTTGGTCACAGGCTGGGTAAGCACGGAGTGTGACCGGAGACTGGGGAGAAGAGAGTGACTGATTGCTTTTCTCTGGGGGCGCACTGAGGAGTGGGGCCCTGAGTTCTCAGCTCCTCCGGGGTGGAGATTGGGAGGCCGCCATTTTCACTCTTGTCCTCCAAAGCTGTACAGAAAGCTTGCAGGGAACAAAAGCTCCCGAGAGCAAATCGGAGCAGATTACTTAGCCTGGACCAGGCAAGGGCGGGGCAATTCCACCTCCGGCAAAGACATTTGGGAACCATGGCAACAGGTCCCTCCCCCAGAAGATCAGTAAGAACAGTCAGCCAAGACCAAGTTTACCAATCAATAAGAACGGCAGAATGCCAGCACTAGGGGAATATTGCACATAGAATTCATGGCTTTTTTCCCTATGATTCTTTAGTCTTTCAAGTTAATATATTTTTTTAACTTTTTTTCTCAATTTTTCTTTTTCCCTTTTTCAACCAACATCTTATCAAACCCTTTTTTTAAAAACCTTTTTTATTTTTCATTTTTAAAGCCATATTCTATCCCTTCATAGTAGTTAACATTATTTTTGGTATATATATATATATATATATATATTGTGTTCTTTCTTAAAATTTTGGAATAAACGTTTTTCTAACAGATCAAAATATACCCTAAATCTCTAGTGTATGGCTTTGTTCTAGTCTCCTGCATGATCATATTCTCTCCCCCCCTTTTTTTTAAATCCTCTTCTTTCTATTTTCAACCAACTTCTGATCAATTCCTTTTATAAAATCTTTTATAATTTTCATCTTTACAGTCATATTCCATCCCTTCATTGTATTAACCCTCATTTTTGTATATATATAAGGCTTTCTTTCTTTAAAATTTTGGGAGGCACTTTCATCTAACAGGCCAAAATACACCCAAAATCTAGTGTGTGGCACTGATCTATGCATCGGCCTGAAGATATTTGAGTATATTCTGGTTTTTTGTTTTGTTTTGTTTTTGTTTGTTTTTATCTTTTTATTTGTCTTTTTTTTTTCCCTTTTTTCTTTCTTTCCCTTTCTTTTCCCCCGGTTTCAGGTCTCTTCTGATTTGTTTACTGTGTATTTTCTGGGGACACTGTTACCCTGTTAGCATTTTGTTCTCTCATTAATCTATTCTCTGGACAAAATGACAAGACGGAAAAAAATCACCTCAAAAAAAAGAACAAGAAGCAGTACCAAATGCCAGGGACCTGATCAATATGGACTTTAGTAAGATGTCAGAACTAGAGTTCAGAATGACGATTTTAAACGTACTGGCTGGGCTTGAAAAAAGCATGGGAGATATTAGAGAAACCCTTTCTGGAGAAATAAAAGAACTAAAATCTAACCAAGTTGAAATCAAAAAGGCTATTAATGAGGTGCAATAAAAAAATGGAGGCTCTGACTGCTAGGACAAATGAGGCAGAAGAGAGAATTAGTGATATAGAAGACCAAATGATGGAAAAAAAAGAAGCTGAGAAAAAGAGAGATAAACAACTACTGGATCACAAGGGAGGAATTCGAGGCATAAGTGATACCATAAGATGAAACAATATTAGAATAATTGGGATCCCATAAGAAAAAGAAAGAGAGAGAGAGGCAGAAGGTACATGGAACAAATTATAGCAAAGAACTTCCCTAATTTGGGGAAGGAAACAGGCATCAAAATCCAGGAGGCACAGAAAACCCCTCTCAAAATCAATAAAAATAGGTCAACACCCCAACATCTAATAGTAAAACTTGCGAGTCTCAGAGACAAAGAGAAAATCCTGAAAGCAGCTCGGGAGAAGAGATCTGTACCCTACAATGGTAGAAACATTAAACTGGCAACAGACCTATCCACAGAGACCTGGCAGGCCAGAAAGGACTGGCATGATATATTCAGAGCACTAAATGAGAAAAATATGCAGCCAAGAATACTATATCCAGCTAGGGTGTCATTGAAAACAGGAGAGATAAAAAGGTTCCAGGACAAACAAAAACTAAAAGAATTTGCAAACACCAAACCAGCCCTCCAAGAAATATTGAAAGGGGTCCTCTAAGCAAAGAGAGAGCCTAAAAGTAACAGAGACCAGAGGAACACAGACAATATACAGTCACAGTCACCTTACAGGCAATACAATGGCACTAAATTCATATCTTTCAATAGTTACCATGAATGGAAATGGGCTAAATGCCCCAATCAAAAGATACAGGCTATCAGACTGGATAAAAAAACAAGACCCATTGATATGCTGTCTGCAAGAGACTCATTTTAGACCCAAAGACACCCCCAGATTGAAAGTGAAGGGGTGGAAAACCATTTACCATGCTAATGGACACCAAAAGAAAGCTGGGCGGGCAATCCTTATATCAGACAAATTAGATTTTAAAACAAAGACTGTAATAAGAGATGAGGAAGGACACTATATCCTACTTAAAGGCTCTATCCAACAAGAATATCTAACAATTTTAAATATCTATGCCCCTAACATGGGAGCAGCCGATTATATCAGCCAATTAGTAACAAAAGCAAAGAAACACATCGACAATACAACAATACAATAATAGTGGGGGACTTTAACATCCCCCTCACTGAAATGGACAGATCATTTAAGCAAAAGATCTACAAGGAAAGAAAGACTTTCAATGACACACTGGACCAAATGGACTTCACAGACATATTCAGAACATTCCATCACAAAGCAACAGACTACACATTCTTCTCTACTGCCCATAGAACATTCTCCAGAATAGATCACATTCCAGGTCACAAATCAGGTCTCCACCAGCACCAAAAGATTGGGATCATTCCTTGCATATTTTCAGACCACAGTGCTTTGAAACTAGAACTCAATCACAAGAGGAAAGTCGGAAAGAACTCAAATACATGGAGGCTAAAGAGCATCCTACTAAAGAATGACTGGGTCAACCAGGAAATTAAAGAAGAATTTTAAAAATTCATGGAAACCAATGAAAATGAAAACACAACTGTTCAAAATCTTTGGGATACAGCAAAGGCAGTCCTGAGAGGAAAGTATATAGCAATACAAGCCTTTCTCAAGAAACAAGAAAGGTCTCAAATATACCACCTAACCCTACAACTAAAGGAGCTGGAGAAAGAACAGCAAATAAAGCCTAAACCCAGCTGGAGAAGAGGATAAAGATCAGAGCAGAAATCAATGAAATAGAAACCAAAGGAACAGTAGAAGAGATCAATGAAACTAGGAGCTGGTTCTTTGAAAGAACAAGATTGATAAACCCCTGGCCATACTTATCAAAAAGAAAAGAGAATTGACCCAAATAAAAACAATCATGAATGAAACAGGAGAGATCACAACCAACACCAAAGAAATACAAACAGTTATAGGAATATATTGTGAACAACTATGTGCCAGCAGATTAGATAATCTGGAAGAAATGGATGCATTCCTAGAGATGTATCAACTACTAAAACTGAACCAGGAACAAACAGAAAACCTGAACAGACCTATAACCACTAAGGAAACTGAAGCAGTCATCAAAAATCTCCCAACAAACCAAAGCCCAGGGCCAGATGGCTTCCCAGGGGAATTCTACCAAACATTTAAAGAAGAATCAATACCTATCCTTCTGAAACTGTTCCAAAAAATAGAAATGGAAGGAAAACTTCCAGGCTCGTTTTATGAGCCAGCATTACCTTGATGCCAAAACCAGACAAAGATCCCATCAAAAAGGAGAATTAAGACCAATATCCTTGATGACCATGGTTGCAAAAATTCTCACCAAAATAGTAGCCAATAAGATCCAAAAGTACATTAAAAGGATTATTCACCACGACCAAGTGGGATTTATCCCTGGGCTGCAAGTTTGATTCAACATCTGCAAATCAGTGTGATACAGTACATTAATAAAAGAAAGAACAAGAACCATATGATCTTCTCAACAGATGCAGAAAAAGCATTTGACAAAGTATAGCATCCTGTCTTGATCCAAACTCTTCAGAGTATAGGCATAGAGGGTACATACCTCAATATCATAAAAGTCATCTATGAAAAATCCATAGCAAATATCATTCTCCATGGGGAAAAACTGAGAACTTTCCCCCTAAGGTCAGGAACGTGACAGGGATGTCCAGTATAACCACTGCTTTTCAACATAGTATTAGAAGTCCTAGCCACAGCAATCAGACAACAACAAGAAATAAAAGGCATCAGAATTGGCAAAGAAGAAGTCAAACTTTCACTCTTTGCAGATGATATGATACTTTATGTGGAAAACCCAAAAGACTCCACCCCAAAACTGCTAGAACTCATACAGGAATTCACTGAAGTGGCAGGATATAAAATCAACGCACAGAAATCAGTGGCATTCCTATACACCAACAACAAGACAGAAGAGAAACAAATCAAGGAGTCGATCCCATTTACAATCGCACCCAAAACCATAAGATACCTAGGAATAAATTTAACCAAAGAGGCAAAGAATCTGTACTCAGAAAACTATAAAATACTCATGAAAGAAAATGAGGGAGACATAAAGAAATTGAAAAACGTTCCATGCACATAGATTGGAAGAACAAATATTGTGAAGACATCAATGCTACTTAGAGCAATCTACACATTTAAGGCAATCCCTATCAAAATACCATCTACTTTTTTCAAAGAAATGGAACAAAGATCCTAAAATTTTATGGAACTAGAAAAGACCCTGAATAGCCATAGGAATGTTGAAAAAGAAAAGCAAAGTGGTGGCATCACAATTCCGGACTTCAAGCTCTATGACAAAGCTGTCATCATCAAGACAGTATGGTACTGGCACAAAAACAGATGCATAGATCACTGGAACAGAATAGAGGGCCCAGAAATGGACCCTCAACTCTATGGTCAACTTATCTTCAACAAAGCAGGAAAGAATGTCCAATGGCAAAAGTCTCTTCAATAAATGGTGTTGGGAAAATTGGACAGCCACATGCAGAAGAATGAAACTGGACCATTTCCTTACACCACACACAAAAAGAGACTCAAATGGTTGAAAGACCTAAATGTGAGACAGGAGTCCATCAAAATCCTAAAGGAGAACACAGGCAGCAACCTCTTTGACCTCAGCCGCTGCAACTTCTTCCTAGAAATATCGCCAAAGGCAAGTGAAGCAAGGGCAAAAATGAACTATTGGGACTTCATCAAGTTAAAAAGCTTTTGCACGGCAAAGGAAACAGTGAACAAAATCAAAAGACAACCGACAGAATGGGAGAAGATATCTGCAAATGGCACATCAGATAAAGGGCTAGTATCCAAAATCTATAAAGAACTTATCAAACTCAACACCCAAAGAACAAATGATCCAATCAAGAATTGGGCAGTAGATATGAACAGACATTTTTCCAAAGAAGACATCGAAATGGCCAACAGACAAACGAAAAAGTGCTCAACATCTCTCAGCATCAGGGAAATCCAAATCAAAACCTCAATGAGATACCACCTCACACCAGTCAGAATGGCTAGAATTAACAAGTCAGGAAATGACAGATGTTGGCGGGGATGCAGAGAAAGGGGGACCCTCCTACACTGGTGATGGGAATGCAAGCTGGTGCAGCCACTTTGGAAAATAGTGTGGAGGTTTCCCAAAAAGTTGAAAATAGAGCTACCATACGATCCAGCAAATGCACTACTGGGTATTTTCCCCAAAGATACAAATGTAGGGATCTGAAGGGGTACGTGCACCCCGATGTTTATAGCAGCAATGTCCACAGTAGCCAAACTGTGGAAAGAGCCAAGATGTCCAACGACAGATGAATGGATAAAGAAGATGTGGTGTATATATATACAATGGAATATTATGCAGCCATCAAAACATGAGAGACGATGGACTCTGAAAAACTGAGGGTTCTAGAAGGGAGGGGGTGGGAGGATGGGTTAGCCTGGTGATGGGTATTAAAGAGGGCACGTTCTGAATGGAGCCCTGGGTGTTTTAAACAAACAATGAATCATGGAACACTACATCAAAAACTAATGATGTAATGTATGGTGATTAACATAACAATAAAAAATTTAAAAAAATACATACTAAAAGGAATGAAATCTTGCCATTTGCCAACGACGTGGATGGAACTGGAGGGTATTATTGCTGAGCGAAATAAGTCAATCAAAGACATGTATCATATGACCTCACTGATATGAGGAATTCTTAATCTTAGGAAACAAACTGAGGGTTGTTGGAGTGGTGGGGGGTGGGAGGGATGGGGTGTCTGGGTGATAGACATTGGGGAGGGTATGTGCTATGGTGAGTGCTGTTTATTGTTTAAGATTGTTGAATCACAGACCTATACCTCTGAAACAACGTATTATATGTTAAAAGACGAAAAAGAAGAAGATAGCAGGAGGGTAAGAAAGAAGGGGGTAAATCGGAGGGGGAGACGAACCATGAGAGACTATGGACTCTCAGAAACAAACTGAGGGTTCTAGTGGGGAGGGGGGTGGGGGGATGTGTTAGCCTGGTGTTGGGTATTAAAGAGGGCATGTACTGCATGGAGCACTGGGTGTTTTAAACAAACAATGAATCATGGACCACTACATCAAGAACTAATGATGTAATGTATGGTGATTAACAAAATAATAATTAAAAAAAAGAGTAGATGCCAAGATGGCCAGGAGGGACAAAGGAAAGACTTTCATTTTTATCATTGTTTTATTTGCTGGTATCTCAAGACCAGAACACCTGCCTTCAGGTATTCAGGCTGTCTTTTAGTGCGCCAAAGTTGTCTCCCCTAACTGGTAGCCTATTTGAATTTCTCCTTCAGTGTAAACTTTATTTTCTAACAAGCAGACTAGAGGCCATTCTGAAGATGGGCACTGATCTATGAACAACACTGCTCCGGTCCCAGCAACTTGAGTCAGTGGGTGCATCTTTGTGTGGCCAAGGGCAATATTTCAATTTGTTCCTCCTATGTCTTATCTGAATACTATCCTCAGAGCCCCACAAAGGCACCCAATTTTATCACAATAGAAAGCTCTTAAGCCCTCTCCATGTGCTCATCAACACAAGCTTTTCCAGTAGAGAGAGAGGGGAGAAAAAAAAAATACAGATAAAACATCAATAACAAAAACAGCTTTTTAATACTGCCTTTCTGCTTTCATGGAGCCTTCTAAGTATAAAGAGAAGAAACGAAATCTGGATTCCACATGTTATTAGCAAGAAAGTGAGAATCCTATCATTTTGCAGGAAGATATTAATATTCATAAGCTCACCTTTCTTTCTTTCACATTGGATAGTAGGATTCATGTGCTTCGCTGTAATTCTATGGCTTCTATTCATTAAATAATATGACTTGAGCTTTTCATAGTCTGGGCAGAGAGAGCAAGAATATTGGAGGCCTGGGGCTCCAAAGGATCTCTAGCTCACCAGTTAAATATTCATCAAACTAGGACACACTGCCTAATCTTTCTCTCCTCTTAGAATCTTTGTTAGGAGAAATGATTCTTGTCATGCCCTTTCCATTCTCATTAAAGTTCACGCTTTAAAAAAAATTAAGGCAGAAGAGCTGAATACTTTATCTAAGTGATGACTTGTAATAGCATATTGTGTGGCTTTGACCTTTTTGATGGATTCTATAATGCAACTGGCTTATTATTTCCAGGTTTTTTTCTGCCATAGCTCCTATTTAACAGTATCCCTGAACTTCTTGAAAGAGAATAAAGGGGATTATGTTCAATGAAGACTTGAAGACTATATTAAAAAAAAAAAAAAAAGATCAAAGAAGTCCAGAGAACAGAAAGAAGTTATCAAAAGAGAAGTGATCACCTGTAGAAATGTCTACAGGTATCAGGGCCAGAACACAAGTATACAATGGTGAAGGAAACAGGGCCACTTGCCAAACTGGGGTACTGAGAGGAAACCAGATGATAGAAGGTATTTGTCTTTAATCTCCTCTACTGAATTAGAGTATCTGAATGAAACTCCTTTCTTCTAGGACAGACAAGAATTTGGGATCTAGATTGCCCAGATGATGAAAGAGTCCTTTGCATCAAGGTATTTAGAAGTATTTTTCTCTCATTTCTCTCTTTACCACCCCATACACAGATTCCAAAAATTCAGCATTGATTTGTGTTTAATCATTTATTGCTACTCAACAAACCACCCTAAAAATTAGTGCTCCAAATAATGACGACCTGTATTTTGAAATTTGAGCTGGGCTCAGTGGGGACATCACCCCTCCGGTCCTCATGTCAGTGGGGGCAGCTTGAAGCTCACATGCCTGATAATTGATGCTGGCTGTCAGCTGGGCTCTCAGCTGGGGATATGGCTAGAATACCCTCAAATGGCCTGTTTGAGTTCTTGGCTTCCTCCCAACATGGTAGCTGTTTCCATAATACTAATGTTCCAAGAGTACCAGGCAGCGGCCCCGTTACTTCTATGCCTTAGAAGTCACATAGTGTCACTTCTGCATCAGTCACAGGCTCATTCAGATTCAAGGGGAGGAATCCCAGATCTTAACTCTCAATGAAGGAAAGCTAACTTCATTTTTCAAGAACACATGAGATGTGTCTTCCTTACAAAACATACCCCAATCCAATTCATTCTTTGGAAACCAACAAATGTAGATATAGACACACTTCAGGTTAACTGCTTCACAATACAGCCATTCTCTAAGATTAGGTATGTGAGATAACAAATTTGTTAAATTTACATCTGCAAGTAGTGACATCTAGTTAATGGGCCAACACAGAGATAACTAAATCAAATTTAGACTCAGGTCATTGCATTCATTTGGGATGCAGGAAAAAATGGCTGTAAGTGATGAAGACAAAATTAGCCACCTTTTCTCTTGGTGCATAAAAGGAGGTTAAGTACTTAGTGAACCTATAACAATACTTTCTGGGTATTTTCTTATTTCCTACATTGATGCTTTGGTAAATGTAAATTTCAGAATTATTAAATTGTACTCTACTGGTCTGGAACAAAACTCCCAGGGGTACAAAAAACTTCAAACTAAAGTAACATAAGAACACAATCATTGAGACAAAAAAAAAAAAAAATCAAAATCCTCCCTAAAACATGCAAAAAAAAGTCTCCATTCTGTCAGCAGGAATGATGCAGTAAGCCCTTCTTCTCAGACACTTAAATAGTAGTTAAGGGAGCAGGCTGTGGAGTTAGGAACCTAGGTACCAAGTATGTAGCATCATCACTATCCATGTGTCTTTGAACATTATAGTTCTTAATTTCTCTATGAATCACTTTTCTTATGTATACAAAAATAAGGAAAATAAGAGAATCTAAACAATTTGGTGTTTTGAATATTAAGCAAGCCAACACAAGTGAAGTACTTAGCACAGGTTCTGGCACACAGTAATCATGAGCTCTGTGTCCATCTCAGAAGCTCAGTAACTCTGGCTCATCAGTGGGAAAGACCATCTTGACCAAATGAGTCTACAGACATTACCTGGAAGAAGAGCCAGGGCAACGTCACCAAGGACATTTTCAAAATCAACTTTTTTGTTACTAGGGTAAGAATGGCCATGCACATCCACAGACCAGAATGCAAAGCCACAAACTGACCATAACACATATGATAAACAGCGCTGCTTGATAAATAATAAAGTTTATACGCATTTAGTTCTGGGGTATTTAATTATATATTTTAGGAGATTCTGTAGAATTGGGAAAAAAATATAATGAAAGATTATTTTTAGTTAAACTGTTTTTCTGATTTTATATATAATCATTTTTGTCTCCATCTTAACTAAGAAACTATTAGTTCCAAAATTGGATATGGTTCCCCTTCTTCCAGCTGCAAGGTAACTTCTGAATGACTAATGCAGTGTTTTGGGCTTAAATGGATTATTACTTATAAGAAGAGAAGATGATTTTTTTAAACCATAATGTAATAATCTAATTCAGGAAATTAACATTGACAGAATACTATTTGAAACATATGCAATTTAAAAAATTCTCACAATCAACAAAACTAAAAGGCAACCTATGGAATGGGAGAAGATATTTGCAAGTGACACATCCAATAAAGGATTAGTATCCAAAATATATAAAGAACTGATGAAACTCAAGACCCTAAAAATATTCCAATTAAAAAGTGTGCAGAAGACATGAACAGACATTTCTCCAAAGAAGACATACAGATGGCCAAAGAGACACATGAAAAGATACTCAACATCACTCGTCATCAAGGAAATGCAAATCAAAATTTCTCACACCTGTCAGGATGGCTAAAATAAAAAGCGCAAGAAACAATAAGTGTTGGTGAAGATGTAAAAACAAGGGAACCCTCCTGCACTGTTGGTAGGAATGCAAACTGGTGCAGCCACTGTGTAAAACAGTATGGAGTTTCCTCAAAAAATTAAAAATAGAACTACCCAATGACCCAGTAATCTCAATGTTGGGTATTTATCCCCAAAATACAAAAACACTAATTCAAAGAGATACATGCACCCCTATGTTTACAGCAGCATTATTTATTTTATTTTATTTATTTATTTGAGAGAGAGAGAGAGAGAGAGCATGAGGGGGTGAGGGGCAGAGGGAGAAGCAGATTCCCTGCCGAGCAGGGAGCCCGATGCAGGACTCAATCCTGGGATTCCGGGATTATGACCTGAGCCGAAGGCAAACACTTAACCAACTGAGCCACCAAGGCACCCAGAGCAGTATTAATTACAATAGCCAAATTATGGAAGTAGCCCACGTGTTCACTGATAGATGAATGGATAAAAAAGATGTGGTATGTATATACAATAGAATATTTTTCAGCCATAAAAAAGAATGAATTCTTGCCATTTGTGATGACATGGATGGATCTAGAAAGTATAAGGCTAAGTGAAATAAGTCAGTCAGAGAAAGAAATACCATACAATTTCACTCATGTGGAATTTAAGAAACAAAACAAATGAGCAAAGGAAGAAAAAAAAGAGACCCCAACCAAGAAACAGAACCAAGTGATGGTTACCAGAGGGGAAGTGATGCGGGAATGGGTTAAATTGGTGATGGGAATTAAAGAGTATACTTATCATGATGAAAAGAATAAAATAAAATGATAATTAAGAATGAGAATTAAATTTCTTCATTGTCTCATTAATGTTCTTTGGTATAGAATCAATCAGTGTTCCCATATTACATTAAAGTCTCCTTAGTTTCTTCCAGTCTGGAATAATTTCTCCTCTGTCTTTGTCATGACTTGGAAAGTTTTAAAGAGTATCAGTCAGTTATTCTGGAAAACATCCTTTAATTTGGATTTGTCTGATGCCTCCTTGTGATTAGACTGAGGTTACATATTTTTGGCAGTAAGACCTCAGAAGTGATGTTGTAACCTTCATAAGGTATCAAAGGTAATGTTAACCTTGATTATTTGGTTAAGGTGCTGTCTTCCAGGTTTCTCCACTCTCAAGCTATTCTTTTCCCCTTTGTAATTAATATTTCTTGATGGAAGGTACTTTGAGACCATGCAGATACCTTGTTTCTGATCATACTTTATCCCAATAATTTCAGTATCCACTAATGATTACTGCCTGGAACAATTATTAGAGGGGTCCCTGCAAAATGGTGATTTTGTACTGCCATCTATCATTACATTATACTTCTTCTTCTGCATTTATGCATTCAATTCAATTATTTATCAGTATGGACTCACTGATGTTTGTTTCATTCTGTAAGTTTAATTCATTACTGCCCTCAAATTGGCAAGTGTGGTCTCCTTCAACCTGGTTCCTGGGCTCTTTCAACACGACCCCATCAGGTTTTGAGCACTCTTACTTTCTGACACAACATGATGCTTCAAACTCATCTTGTATTTTTGCTGCCCTGGCCCTTGAATCTACAGTTATTCTAGAGAGGTTTTTTTTTTTTTTTTTTTTTCTGGAGAATGTATATATAAGTAAGATGTGGGTGCTAGGTGTCATCTTTTCTACCAGGGTGTCATTGCTCCTAGCCCTTTCAGTGGCCAGAATTAGGCAACACAGAAATGTATACATATATAACATATACACATCTATTTCTGTATCTATTTATCTGCATGCATATTAAAAGCTATGAGTTCTGGTGCACCTGGGTGGCTCAGTCAGTTGAGCAACTGACTTGGTTTCAGCTCAGGTCATGCTCTCAGGTTCCCGGGATGGAGTCCCACGTTGAGCTCCGTGCTTAGCGGGGAGTCTACTTGAGGATTCTCTCCCTCTGCCCCATCCTTCTCCCCACTGCCCCCCACCTTGCTCAAGCACTCTCTCTCTCTTCTCAAAATAAATAACTCTTGGGAAAAAAAAGGAAAGTTATGAGTTCGTGCAGGTATCTCCTGTCTAAACACAACACAAGATTCCTTCTAGTTTTCTCTCATTCTCATGAGTAACTTCTTTCTCTGACAGTAAGAAACCTGGCTCTCATTATCCACAATATACTTCATTATTCTCTGAGTCCTCTTACATACATAAATTATTTTCACAATTGTGAACCCACAAGTTTATTAGCTATTGTACAGTAATTGTGTACAATTATTTTTGTCTTTAGTCTTCTATAGCGTATAGTCAAATTGTCTCCTAAAACTACCTGTGCTCATTTTTTATTCCTCAAACCACTCAGCATGGTTACATCGATCATTTGTAATACAGTTAAATTTATTTATTACTGTCTATATTGAATTTTGTTTTATCCCTATGTGATGGTTAATTTTCTGCGTTGCCTTGGCTAGGGTTGCCAAGATAGCCAGTAAAATATTATTTCTGGGTGTGTCTGTGAGGGTGTACCTGAAAAAGAATAGTACTCTAATTGGTAAACTGAATAAAGCAGGTGGCCCTCCCCAAGGCTGGGGGGCATCATTCAGTCTCTGAAGGGCCTGAGTAGAGTGGAAAGGCAGAGGAAGGGCCAATTCACTGTCTCTACTTGAGCTGAGATAGGTGCCTTCTCCTGCCCTCAGATACTGGTACTCCCAGTTGTCGAGCTTTTGGACTCAGATCAGGACTTCCACCACAAGCCCTCCAATTCTTAGGGGTTTACACTTGGACTGAATTACAATACCAACTTCCCTGTTCTCCAGCTTGCAGACTGAAGGTAGTGGGACTTCCCTCTCTCCATAACTGTGTGAGCCAATTCCCGTAAATTAATCTCTTCTAAATATCCATATATATCCTATGGGTTCTATCACTATGGAAAACTCTGGCTAATGCAAGCCACATTCAGGTTTATTTTAACTGTTTAGTTTTTGATACCCGAAGTGTTCAAATGTTGTAAGAGTCAATATTACATGAAAGATGTTATCAGAGAAGTGGTATTTCTCCTTTATGCCTCCTACTCTCTTTGCCAATTTTTTCCACCCATCTCTAACTACCCCTTTTAGGTAAACAATTTCTAACAGGAATGTGCATAATCATAGATATTTGGAGACTCACCATTAAAATTAACGTTGCGGATATACTTCAGCAACTTCTTGCCCCCAGCTTGCTCCATCTCTGGACAGACGCCTCGGTAGTCAGCACAGAGATCTTTGTTCATATGATGGAGGGCATGAGCCATCGCATAGACTGCATCAATCACAAACTGAACTTTACCTTCCTGTTCATAGTTGGAATCTTTTCCAATTCTCTCCTGTCCTGCACATTAAAACAATAAACACGCACACACAAAGATTGGTGTTGAGTAAAACGTGTATATTTACATTTACTTTCATCTTATGCTTAAAGCAAACAATGTTTTGGCGAATACAATTGTGCAAACTACATATCCACACTTGGCTACCATATTAAGTGTTTGGTATTTGACTTGGTAGCACTAACCTTTTTCACGTATTAGACAAACTTTAGAAGCACACTCCAAAAGATCACAATGACAGCTTTTGTAATAAGCCAACATGCTGCTCAAATATAGCGATCTCATAGAATAAAGAGATTGTTGGGATTAGAGACTGAATTTCAATATTCAGATCTTCAAAGCTCACTCACTCTAGAGAGGTGATAGATCAAAAGGAAAACGGGAGAAAACAAACTGAATTCCACACCTGAATTTCAATATACTTCTATATATTTAATCTATCTCTTGTCTGGCTCAATGGTTGGTATTACTGGCAACTCAGGTGCTCAGGCTAGAAACTGTGTCATTTTTTATTCCCTCCTTTCTTACTGCCCATTCTCACATTTATCTAACGAGGAGCTAAGTTCTTTCAATTCTAGCTCTGTAACACTGAGTTGTAGCCACACTATCAATGCCCCATTATGCCCTTCTCATCTTCCATCAGGATGCAATGTTAGATGCCTTCCTTCATCTATTCATTCTTCCATATTCATCTTTCCAAATAACAGAGTTTATCACCTCACCCTCATGCTCAAAATTCTTCCGTCGTTCTTCATTGCCTACAAAATAAAATTCAAATTCCTTCCCCTGACAAATGAGGATGTTCATCACTTTGGCCCAATCTGCCTAATAATAATAATAACTAACATTAAGTGCCCTTCACTGTGTTAGAAACTTTGCGTACTTTATTTCATTCTTACTTTGTGAGTTAAATATTATTTATCCTCACTATACAGATAGGAAAGGTCAGCCTTAATAGAGATTAATTTACTTCCCAAGACCACTTACAAGTAGAGTGATTATGACAGCTCAGATTTGTCCAAACCCAAAGCCCACATTCTCCTTACTACATTGGCCCTACACAAACCTTTCCCTATAATTTTGTTATTGTTGTTGTTCCAGACAGATACAGAGCTTTTTTTTTTTTTCCTCTTAAAACACCATCAACTCTAATGTTAAGTTATATTTGCTCATGCTCTTGACTTTGCTGGAAACATCCTGCTTCCTGCTGTCACTCATCACAACTTAATTCTCTCTCCCTGGTGCAATGCAATGGTTGCCTACACTTAGTCCCTCAATCACATTTAAGGATTTTCATGAAAAATTTCAAATCTTTATTATAAAATTAATAGTAGCACTATATTTTAATGCTCTACCAGTTTCCCAGAATTTTTTCTTTTCTTTTTTTCCCCTTATATCCCCAACAGCAAACACAGCATTTAGTATTTAGTAGATTCTAAACAATACTTGTATTAAATTATGCATTCATTAAGCACATGTGCTTAATGAGATAACTAACTCTCTCTAGACCTCTTGATCCTTTATGAAGAGTAATTATCCACAGATTGCATTTCACTTTCACAGCAATATTTCCTGAATTGTTTTCTATGGCATATTTCTATAGTGAACAAGAGGAATTCTACAACCCCAAATCTTTCCCCTGCAAAATAAAAGGTTCCTGATAGACACTGCATTATATATTTTTAGATTTCTTTACTGACAGACTTTTCCAAAGCATTTAATGTGATGAGAAAAATTATAATCTATAAGAAGAAATTTCACAATTTCCCAAATTTGCTTGAATTTGTATTTTTCCTTTTCAGACTACACATTAGTATCTCATAGGGCAGACACTTCTGTGTATGTGTGTGTATAAATAACAAGTATTTATTATATAAATAACGTAAATATCAGCCAACCTCATGCTTACTGCCTGTCATTGGATCTAGGTCTTTTCAGCGTGTGTACAGGATTTTTGTTTTTTGAGTAAGATAAAATTCATTAAAAATTCATACTGCTACTTCCAATTGAAATTCAGGACTACAATTATTTTTATTAATCTCAGCACAATTACACTTCTACCTCCTTTCTTTTATGAGGAAAATCCTTGTTCTTAATGATACCATTAGGATGATTCATTTGCTTTATTCCATAATATAGATAGCATTCTTAAAATATCTTGTCTAACAGTCTAAGAAGTGTATGAATAGCCTTTTGAAAATTGTTTTTCAATTTTTTGGCTATTTTGGTGGTAGATTCTGAGATTAGGGATTGCTTTGTTAAAGGGTAAATTTATACGTATCCTTTCCTAAATATTGACACATTCTCCTCTAGAGTGAGACTGTACTAATTTGCTTTCCTACCAACAAAGGGTGAAAGCGTTCATTTCCCTAAGGACCTCAACAAAGTATACTGTGGAACCTGATTTTGTCAATCACATAGGTACGTGTGAAACACCTCTACAGTGTATTTTCATTTGCATTTTTCTTAGTATAGGGGAGGTTGAACATTTGAGCATATGATTGAGAGCCATTGTATTTATTTTTTTGTAAACTGTTCATAATGCAACCAATTTTTATAAAACCTTGGTCATTTCCTTGTCTATTTTTAAAAGCTATTTATTATAGAAATATTAACTCAGATTAAGTTGCAAATCTTATTCCCAGTTGGTCATTTTTCATTTTCTTTCTTTACATATTTTCCAAATAAAATTTTGTAGATATAAATTTTTTTCAGGTTTGGGCTTTTGTAAAATTTAAATTCAATTAATTAACATATAGTGTATTTTTAGTTTCAGAGGTAGAGTTCAGTGACTCATCAGTTTTATATAACACCCAGTTCTCATTATATCATGTGCTCTCCCCTTAATGCCTATCAGCCAGTTACCCCATCCCTCCACCCCCCTTCCCTCCAGCAACCCGCAGTTTGTTCCTATGATTAAGAGTCTCCTATGGCTTGTCTCCCTCTCTGATTTCGTCTTGTTTTATTTTTCCTGGGTTTGTTTCTTTTAGTAATCAGAATCATGCTGTATGTATTGTTCTTTGATGTGCTCGTTGGAGATGTTTTCAGCCTAGTACATTCCTTTTATCCATTATATATTCTACAGAATTAGTGTCACTGGGTTGCTTCATTCTGCTGTTATAATTATGCCCACTTTTGTGCACAAACTTGAGCATAGGGGCTGGAATTTGAGGTGGAGAGTGTCAGTTTGAGTCCTTGTCAATAAGTGAAAGTGTGTTGCCTTGGCATTGAGCACGTGGCAGGAAGTGCATGCTGACTTGGGCAGGAGGGCAGCTAGACTGTGGATTTGGGACCCATAGGCCAATGGCATTTCATGTGATGGGGATGTGGCTGGTTTTGCTCCCAGTCATGAATTCCTTTAACTTTTTTTTTTTCTGGGAATCTCTATCCTTCTATTCTGAATGAAAGCCTTGCCTGATAGAATATTCTTGGCTGCAGATTTTTTCCTTTTAGCACTTTGAATATATTATGCCACCTCCTTCCAACCTGCAAAGTTTCTGCTGAAAAATCCACTGATCAACTTATGGGGTTTCCCTTGTATGTAACTGCTTTCTTTTCTCTTGCTGCTTTTAAAATTCTCTCTTTAGTATTACCTTATTTACATCGTGTCTTGGTGCTCTTTGGGTTGGTTTTGTTGGGGGCTCTCTGTGATTCCTAGATCTGGATTTCTCTTCTTTCCCCAGATTCAGGAAGTTTTCAGCTATTATTTCTTCAAATAAATCTTCTGCCCCCTTTTGTCTCTCTTCTCCTTCTGGGATCACTATCATGCAACTAATATACTTGACAGTGTTGCTGAGTTCCTGGGTTGAGTCTCATTTTGCATTTTTTTTTCCCTCTCATCTGCTCAGCTTGATTACTTTCCATTACTCTGTCCTCCAGGTTGCTGATCCATTCTTCTACTTCCTCTTGTTTTCTACTTACTCCAGGTGGTCTATTTTTAAGTTCATTTACTGAGTTCATTATCTCTAATTGGTTCTTTTTTTAGGTCTCCTATCTCTTTGTGGAAGGTCTCATGGAGGTCCTGCACTCCTTTCTCAATTCTAGAGAGTATCTTTATGAGCATTACTTTAAATTAGCTATCAGACATATTACTTATCTCCATTTTGTTTAGGTCTCTTGCTATGATTTTGTTCTGCTCTTTCATTTGGGACATATTCCTCTTTCTCCTCATTTTGTCTATTGCTGTGTCTGTTTCTATGCATTAGGAAAGTCAGCTATGTCTCCTGCACTTGAAAGTAGTGGCTTTATGGAGAAGAGGTCCTGTAGTGCCCCACAGTGTAAGGTCTCCTTTGCACCAGAAAATGGTGCTTCTGGGGTGTCTCCTATGTGTGTTGTTACAGGAGTTTCTTACTGTTGTGGAGAGCTGTGTTTGCCTTCAGTCCAACCTCTGATGGCTCTCCCTCTCTGTTGTGGGCAGACTCTGGTGCCTGTGGTGTTAGTGGGCCAGTCCGGGGCTGCCTTGAGCTTGAGTTGAGTCAGACCAGGTGTTTGCCAGAGATGAAGTAGCACCAAACTACAGGGCACTTTCCCTGTGTTGTCCCCTGAGAAGCTTTTATTGGTGGGTGGGGCCTGCAGTCAGACCAGCTGCCTGCCCCAAGCCCACTGCTGGGGTCGCAGTCAGACTGGTGTGTGGTTATCTTCCCCTCTCCTCTCCCTAGAGCAGGACTCACTTTGGAGTGGTGTTGGCCCTGTCTGGGCTGCTTGCACACTGCCAGGCTTATGGCACTGCTTTGATGGGATCTTTCCAAGAGCATATCGGAGGAGGTGGATTTTGCTGTGGCCTCTTGTCTACATCTGGCCGTGGAGTCGGTCCTACTAGTCTTTGGGTCACTTTCTGGGTTATTTATGCCGATGTGGATATTCTCCAGGTGGCCACACTGCACGAGGTGAGCCCAGGGTACTCCTAATTTGCCATCTTCCTAGTAGCCTGTCAATATAAAATTTTTTCTAAACAAATTATCTTTTTCTTTTTTTTAACTTCTAGATTATGAATTCCCACTCTCAGAGTAAAGAAGACTCCACCCATGTCTTCTTCTAGTGGTTTTATAATTTTGTTTCTAAAAGTTGGATATTTGAGGGCTCCTGGATGGCTCAGTTGGTTAAGCATCTGCCTTTGGCTCAGGTCATGATCCCAGGGTCCTGGGACTGAGTCCCAAATTGGGCTCTCTGCTCAGCAGGGTGTCTGCTTCTCCCTCTGCCTCTGCCCCTCCCCGCTGCTCATGCTGTCTCACTCTCCCGCTCTCAAAAATAAATAAATAAATAAAATCTTTAAAAAAAGTTAGATATTTGAGTGGTGCCTGGTGGCTCAGTTGGTTAAGGGTCTGACTCTTGATTTGGGCTCATGTCATGATATCAGGGTTATGAGATCAAGCCCCATGTTGGGCTCTGCTCTGAGTGTGGAGCCTGCTTAAGATTCTGTCTCTCTTTCTCTCTGCCTCTCCTCATGTACTTGTACTCTCATGCTCATGCACATGCTCTCTCTTTCTCCTTCTCTTAAAAAAAAAAAAAGATTTAATCCATTTAAAATATATTCTGGTGTACAGTGAGGAATAAATCAAAATTTTATCTTTTTCCATATAGCTATTCACTTGTAACATACAACAGCTTATCTTCTGTCACAGATTTGAGGTGGCGTCTTCATTCTATACTAAATTTCTGTATGTAATTAGGTCTATTTCTGGATTTTAAAAATCTATTTCATTGTTTGGTTTGTCTATTCATGCACCAATACGAGGGTTCAATTATAAAGGATAACATTTTAATAACTGGTAGACTTAGACATTTTTACACATAATTATTCTTTTTTCTTCACATTTTCCTGGTTATTATTATTTACTGAAATGAACTTTATTAATCACTTATATAGCTTGAGGAAAAAAAACTTGATGGTACATTTATTGGGTTTATGCTGTATTTATAAATAAACTGGAACAGAAATCTTTATGAAGGTGAGTCTCCCTACCTTTTTCTCTCCTCTTGGTCAAGTCTACTTTGTTTCCTTCAGTGTTTGCCTATTTCTCAAAATAAGGTTTTGAGTGTTCTTGAAAAGTTAGCCTAGGTATTCCATATATTTTTCCTATTTTAAATACAGTTTTCTTTGCTATGAATTTCTTATTGGTTGTATATATAAAAGCTATTCTTTGTTTTGTTGTGGTTTTATTACTTTTCAACTTTCTATCATGAAAAATTTTAAATGTAGTACAAGGTGGAAAGAACTTTACAGTGAACCCACCAACTAGATTCTTATATTAATATTTTACAATACTTACTTTACAAGGTAATTCATTTTCTCAGATTAACTTTATAATCTGCTACTTTAGAAATTTGTTATTTTTTATAGTACTTAAAAAAGGCAATTGTGAAGGCATTATGACCCCTATAAAATATGTACTATGGAACAGGTTCAGACTAATAATTCAGGAGATCAGTTTCTATGCTGCATTCATAAGGTAGTTATCCCAGAAAGAATATCTTAAAAAAAATAGCAATATTTTAAATAATATTATTTGGGGAACACTGTAGGCTTTATGTCTTTCTTGGAGAGTCACAAGGTATATTAGCTTATTAAAGGCTCTAAGAAGATTTAAGACATAAGTTTGTCTTTGGGCCTACCAGGACTTGAAAAATGTATAACAAGAGTATCAGAAGTGGAAAGTTCATTAAAAAAAAAAAAAGTTTAACTTTATTTCCCCTTGTGTCAGAGACACAACTACTTGCCAACGTTCTCCCCTCCTTCTTTAATTGAAATCTGTTCTCTTCAGATACTGACACCACTAATGTGTGTGTGTGTGTGCGCGCGTGTGTGTTGGGGGGGATGGAGGGAAGGAGGGAGACAGGGAGAAAGAGAAGGAGAGGGAGGAAAAAAGGGAGAGAGAGAGAAAGAAACACATGTGTTCTGAACCTTCTTTGAGCCCTACTGAGTCAGTTCTGATTTGCCTAACCAACCTAATTTCTTCTGCAAGGGCTGATTTAGAACAATCATGGGAAGCAATTCTAGCCAGTGAGATATAAGAGGAGTTTGGTGGGGTACTCCTGAGAAAGTTTATTTGTTCTTAGAAAGAGATGTACTCAATTTTATCAAAAGCAAGCCACAACACATACCCTGCAATTACTCTGGTCATTTTGTGATCCTAAGAAAATTACACAGCAAACAAATGACAGCATAAAAATGTGGTAGGTATATGAAAATATAAATGAGTTTTGAGTTAGCCAAGGCTGAAATCACTCTAGGTTTTCTCCATGTGACATATTAAATGGTTTGTCCACTTAACTGAAGCTTAATACTCAATATTTTCCATGTTCCTATGAATGCTACACTTATTCATATAGCAATTTATAATATCCTAGCATTAGGTTCCTCCCCCAAAAAATGCCACGAAATGCAGTTTTAATAAATACTTTTAACATAGACTGAAGTAGGGGGAAATAAGAACATCTTTTTTTAAGATTTATTTATTTATTTATTTATCTTAAAGGGAGAAAGAGAGCACCCCCATGAGTGCAGGGAGGGGCAGAGGGAGAGAATCTTTAAGCAGACCCCCCACCAAACACGGAGCCCAACTTGGGGCTAGATCCCACAACCCACAAGATCACGACCTGAGCAGACCAAGAGTCAGACGTTCAACCAACTAGGCCACCTAGGTGTCCCGAAAATAACATTTTCAATTAATTGTTAGTTAACAGCTCACTCTTTCCATCTTTCTGATTAGCTAAGATGTTGTCATATTCTTTTCTTGGATGACATTCGTCCTTTTCAACGTTTCTCAGGAAAGGGTCTCAGGTTTAAATAAGTAAGGAAAACACTGAAGCACTATCTTTTATTTCTCCAGCATGTAAAGAAGCTTATCTTTTAAAGTCTTGTGATTTTCTGGAAATGGATAAATTCCTAAAACAAAATCTTCCAAAATGGAATTAGAAAGAAATAGAAAATCTGAGCAGAGTAATTACCAGTAATGAAATTAAATCAGTAATTAAAAATCTACCAAAAAATAAAAGTCCAGGACTAGTTGGATTCATAGGTGAATTCTACCAAAGATTTAAAGAAAAGTTAATACCAAAATTAATAACTTTTCTCAAACTATTCCAAAAAATTAAAGAGAAAGGAAAGATTTCAAATACATTCCGGAGGACAGCTTATCCTGATGATAAAACCAGACAAAGAGACCACAAAATAAATAAATAAAACTACAGGTCAATATTTTTGATGAATATTGGTATAAAAATCCTTGACAGATTATTAGCGAACTACATTCAACAATACATTAAAAGGATCATTCACCATAATTAAGTAGGATTAATTTTGGGGATGCAAAGATGATTCAATATTCACAAATCAAACAATGTGACACACCTCATCACAAAATGAAGGATAAAAATGATCATCTCATTAGATGCAGAAAAAGCATTTGACAAAATCCAGCATCTGTTTATATTAAAAACTCTCCACAAAGTAGTTTTAGAGGGAACATGACTCAGTGTAATAAAGGCCATATACGAAAAACACAGAGCTAACATTATACTCAATGGTGAAAAACAGCTTTTCTTCTACTATCAGAAACAAAACAAGGATATCCCCTCTCACCACTTTTATTCAATATCGTATTAGAAGTCCTTTCCATAAAAATCAGAGAAGAAAAATAAAAAGTGTACATATGGGTAAAGAGGATGTTAAAATGTCATTATTTGCAGATGACATATTATATATAGAAAACCTTAAAGACTCCATCGAAAATGAATGTAATAAATGAAGTAAAGGTGCAGGATACAAAATTAACACTGAGAAATCAGTAGCATTTCTATCTACTGATAATGAAGTAGTAGAGAGAGAAATCAATAATTCCATTTACAATTTCACCAATGAGAATAAAGTGCTTAGTAATAAACTTAACCAAGTAGGTAAAAGACCTGTACTCTGAAAACACTGATGAAAGAAATTGAAGATGACACAAATGGAAAAATATTCCATACTCATGAATTGGATGAATATTGTTATAATGTCCTTATTACCCAAGGCAATCTACAGATTTAATGCAATCCCTATCAAAATACCAACAGAATTTTTCACAAAAGTATAAGTAGTAATACTAAAATTTGTATGGAACCACAAAAGACCTCTAGTAGCCAAAACAATCTTGAGAAAGAACAAAGCTGAAGGTATCAAAATCTCAGATTTCAAGATATACTACAAAGCTGTAGCAATCAGAACAGTATGGCACTGACACAAAAATAGGCACATAGATCAACAGAACACAATAGAGAGCCCAGAAATAAATGCACACTTATAGAGTCAATAACCGATGATGAGAGACAAGAATATACAATGGGGAAAAGACAATCTCTTCAAAACACACTGCTGGGAAAACTGGACAGCTACATGCAAAAGAATGAAATTGGACCACTTTCCTATACTATATACAAAAAAGAACTCAAAATGCATTAAACAGCTAAATATGAGACCTAAAATCATAAATATCCTAAAAGGAAACACAAGCAATAATTTCTCTGACAACAGCCATAGCAACATCTTTCTAGATTGATCTCCTGAGGCAAGGGAAACAAAAGCAAAAATAAACTATTGGGACTACATGAAAACAAAAAGTATTTGCACAGCAAAGGAAATCATCAACAAAACAAAAAGACAACCTATTGAATGGGAAAAGATATTTCTAAGTGATGGATGACTTATTAGTGATATATCCAAATATATATATATACATATATATATATCAGGTTAATATCCAAAATATATAAAGGATGTGTACAATAATACCAACAAAACAATTTGATTTAAAAAAATGGGCAAAGAACCCAAATAGACATTTTCCCAAAGACGACATACAGATGGCTGACACATGAAAAGATATTTGACATCTCTAATTAACAGGAAGTGCAAATCAAAACCACAATGAGATAGCATCTTACACCTGTCAGAGTGGCTAAAATAAAAAAGACAAGAAATAACAAGTGTTGGTGAGGATGTGAAGAAAAAAGGAATCCTGGTGCACTGTTGGTCAGAATGGTAAAGGGTGGAGCCACTGTGAAAAACAGTATGGAAGCTGCTCAAAAAATTAACAATAGAAATACCATATGATCCAATAATTCTACGACTGGGTATTTACCACCCCCCAAAACTGAAGACAGTAATTTGAAAAGATACATGCACCCCTAGGTTTCCTGCAGCATTATTTACAATAGCCAAATTATAGAAGCAACTGAAGTCTCCATCAGCAGATGAATGGATAAGGAAGTGTGGTATGTAAACACACACACACACACACACACACACACACACACTACACAGCCATAGGATGGATGAGGAAACAGAAAAGGATGAGATTGTGCCATTTGTGACAACATGAAAGAACCTAGAGGATAAGTCAGACTGAGAAAGAAAAATACCATAATGATTTCACTCATATGTGGATTCTAAAAAAGAATAAACAAACAAAAAGCAGAATCAAACCTATAAATACAGAGAACAAACTGGTGATTGCCAGAGAGCAGGGCAGTGGGAGGTACAGGCTTCCAGTTAGGGAATGAATCAGTCACGGGAATAAAAGGGTGCAGCATAGGGAATCCGGTCCATGATACCTTAACAGTGATGTATTGTGACATGGTAGCTGCACTCGTGGTGAACACAGCATAACATGTAAACTTGTGGAGTCACTAGGTTGTGCAACTGAAACTAATGTAACATTGTGTGTCAACTCTATTAAAAAATGTTTAAATGAAAACAGGCTACTGATATTCTGCTCCATTTGTATTTTTCCCCAAGAGTCCAGTATTTACCTTCAAAATGTACACCTCTTAACCTTCCATTGAGTAAATTCTCACTGCACTACACAAAAATAATCCATAAACTCTTCCACTATCAGAATTTCTAGTGTTCATTCTGCTGGTGAAGTCTTCTCTTTGAAAGACCTGCTTAACTTACCAATTTTAGCATCCTTCTTTCTCAGAATGTATGCCTTAGTTAATACGCATAAGCAAATTATTCGAAGGAAAAAGCAATTTTAGAAAAGAAATTGTATATTTGGAATTATTAATATAAACAATCCCATTTCAATGCGGAACCCAAAAGAAAGAGGGTGGGGGTGGGGGGAAGACAGGACACAGAAGATGTTTGCTAATGCAGCCTGAAGAACTTACCAGAATGGCTCAGCAGCTTTGAACAACTGGCCTAACACTTACCATATGTCTCTAAGAGTGAAGAAAACTGTAATTTTTATTTTGATGTCACATATCGATTGAAATTATTTGCTTTGGAAAGACCTCTCTCAAGTAATGCATGCTTATGCTGACCATGCTTTGAAAGCATGCATTACACAGATTTATTTTATTGAATATAGAGGCTCAACTTAAGTATATCTTGAGGCCGAAGTCTTGAGTAGCACACTACATAATTAATTATAATACTAATGCTTGGATTTACTGCAAATGACAAATACCCTAATCAACTGGAAAAGAGTATCACAGGAGCTCTCGAAACAGAGTCAGGGCAGATTTTGTTTGTAACGAAGCTGCAAGATTCTGGGTAAAGGGGATGCAGAGATGGCAGGGTGGGTACCCTGGAGTGCTAGAAAATGTTACAGGTTCTGAAAAATGCTACGGTTCCCCAGCAAGCCCTAGTAAGATGATTCCGTAGTCCCTTCCATAATGGAAAATTAAATAAATAACGACTTACTGGATATTTTTCCCTTTATGGGTATACATTTCTCCTTACATGATGAATGTTAATGGCAAAATACGATTCTGCGTTTGAGGAAATTTACTTTGCCGCCATCTCCTTGAGTGACCACATTTATAGAAGCTCAGCAGTAAAACACGTAGCCTACAGACATATTAGTAGAAGGAAAGTCAGAAGGTTTGGATTCTGAAGGCCAAAAGCCTTCAGCGTGATTGTGCTTCTATTTGTAAGCGAGGCTGAATGACAACAGAACGGGAAAAGCAACTCCTGATAGGAATGGTGGGGTTCACAGTCAGGCCTATGGGCATTGTGCAGCTATTGTATGCTTTCTATGCACCAGCCTCTGGGCTGAGCATTTCCATGGCTTAATTTTTACCTCTCACAACACTTTCTTCAGTAGGTACTATTATCTTTTCCATTTACCATCCACTTCCTGCCTCTCTGTTACTTCACTATATACTACAATTAGCTCTTCATTTCTTTTCATTTTTAACTTTGGATCCACAAAGAATCTCCAAGTTTATGCTAGCCATGACTTTTATATCCTCTAGTCCCCACTGGGGGACTTCTATAGCATTTCGCTATAGAAGTTTCCTGCAAGGAGGAAAACAGGTGATTCTGATAACACCATTGTATCCTTCCCTGATCTCTCCTGAGTGGAAGAAGTTAGCGTCCAGAGAAATGGCCAAAATGCTGGCAAAGGAACAAAGAAAACAAAGGAGAAATGGCAGATGACTTACCAACTGATTCCTTAGATGACCAAACTTTGATTACAAATGAACCATTAACATCCTAATGTTCTGCAGTGGATACACATGGAGTACTTTGTTGTAGATTCATAAAGAGTTCCAGCAAGGGAAATACACAATGTCTAGCCACAAACCCTCCTTTCTAATCATTTTTCCATGCAGGATTCTTCCTGGGGGGCTACTTAATTGTCAATTAAAACTGAGTTTTCTTTGGCAATTCCATTTCCAATTTCCAGCTAAGGGCAAATAAAGATACATGCAGTGAATAAACGTGTGTGTGCGCGCGGGGGTGGGGGGGTGGGGGGTGGGGACAGTTTTCATACAGTGCACTGGGGCACAGGAATAAAAGGGAGGGGTGTTTCAGTCCCAATGTTTAACACACCCCAAATGTGTAGGTGGTGTTCTCAGAGACTCAACCAAGGACTTTCTTCACTGCCAAGAACAGCCTGTTGTAGGTAATGCGAGCCAATTCAGCAAAGGTAACAACACTGTTTCTAAAACTCCCGCCAGGAAACTTGCGATACCAAACAAGAAAAAGATGTAGTTTCTTAAAGATGAGCATGGATCCAGTTTCAATTTCTCACTTAGCCTTCTTCTCTGATTTCTTAAGCTGAATTTCTGTTTATATACTTTTCATTGTTTCTTCATGCAAACTGTAAAAGCTTTGGTGAAGTTTCCTTTCCAGGATGGACTTAAAGATTAAGAAAATATATGCTCTAGGTAGCTATCTTCTTAACCCCTTTTTCAGCTATAGCTGCTGCAGTAATGGGCTTCCGCCTCTGAAATTCTGTATATGTCATTCCAGGAATCGTACTCAGGTTGAACCTTCAGACTATTAGTTAATCAATTAAAAACGCATTTAGATACCAGATGAAATAATGGGTCTCTGCAATCATCATCGATAGCTGCTAAAACCATGAACTGAAAGAAGAGCACCATGGAGGTAGGGGCATGTGAAGGGGTAGAGGAAGGAAAGGAGAAAGAGGAAGAAATAGAGGACAAAGAACAAAAGGAAGAATGTTGGCAGGGAGGCAGGTTGGTTGCGTTAAAGTGGTACCCACTATGTGCCACATGCCCTACTAGACAAGAGACATATATATAAATACAGAACCCTTTCCTGCTGGCACTCTTCATAGCCCCAGTCAAATGCTCCTGCTGAAATGCAGAGCTTCCCTCATCTCAGGTCTTACAGAATGATTCTGCCTCCCAGGTGTTTGCTCAGGAGCACACACACTGCAGATGCTAAGGCGCATGGGTGGCCTGACTCCCCCAGTCCAACGTCACTTCCTGGAAGCACAGTGGCTATGTTGCCGAGATGGAACGGTTCCATCTCAATAACACCTTGACCCTTCACCTTGTGGACACAGAGAAAAGTCCTAAGGGAATTTGTCCCACTGCAGGGTTTGAGAGGACTTCTCAAAATCATCAATCCATCGAAAGCTTATATAAAAAGAAAAAGCTCTTGTTTAACTGCCTGTGTGCTCCATATCCAGTACTAAGTGACTCTAAATAAAATGGACAAATACGCCTACATATACGCACAACTCCGCAGAGAGGCAAATCTGGGGACTTAAATGTTGCTATATGCCCAGAACCCAAAACAGGGCCTGGCATAGAGCGGATATCCACTACATGTGTGTTGAATAAAGGATGAAACAATGAATGAGTATCTTGGAAAGGGAAATAAAATAAGGAGCCGGTACCTTCTGTAAAAGAGTAGGAAAGGAAGGCAGTGATCCTTCACTCAGGGTAGCTGACGATGGATAGAGAGTTTAATTCCTTACAAGAGGATTGCAGATGAAAAGGGAGAGAAAGTAGCAGCACAACAAACCCTGATATTTGGGATCTTTTTTTTTTTTTAAGCTGAGTTTTTTATGTGGCCTAAGACTTTACTTATTGCTTTCACTGGTTTTGATTATTTAAGTTGATAAAGATACTGTTAGCCTTTTTTTTTAAGTCAAGACCAATTTTACACTAAACAAACAGCATATGTGTTTACACATACTTCTTCACACAAAATTTTAACCTTTTAGTTATTATAACTCAAAAATAAGACCAGTTTCTTCATATTGAGCCTTAACAATATCCCTAACTGATGAGAAATAAAGTTAATAGGATTCTCAACTCAGAAATTCTGAAGACACTGCACTTTTTAGCAATGCCACCTGTGTTGAGAAAAAATGAAACAATGACTCTGACAAAGAAAATATGTCTTAACCATAGCTAACCAGAAGGTTGGAACAGACAGTTTGCCAGTCCAGACACACTGGATAATTCACCCGAGGAGCAACTAGCCACGCCCATGCTACTTAGGGAAGGAAAGTCAGTCAGTGGTAATGGAGTGGAACTCTTCACAGAGCAGTACCAAGGAGGTTCTTGATGCAAAGTATCCAAATCCACGCTTTATTTTTTTTTGAACAATTGTATTCATTTGTGTGTGTATGTGCGCGCGCGCGTGCGTGAGACACAGACAGAGAGACAGAAAGAGATAGAACACAAGCAGGGGGAGCAGCAGGCAGAGGGAGAAGCAGGGTCCCCGCTTTAGCAAGGAGCCCGATGTGAGACTTGATCCCAGGACCCTGGGATCATGACCTGAGCCAAAGGCATATGCTTGACTGACTGAGCCGGCCAGGCATCCCTCCATGCTTAGTTTAAAACACTCATGTTGCCAGTATGACTTAATTGGGGCAAAATCAAAACACCAACATTTTGAAACCAGTACGTGATGACATTCCCATCTCTCCTATAACCAGCCCAACAACTACACAAGAGTTAGGAGCATGGATGCTGGCATCAGACAAACCTGGGTTGAAATTCTGCCTCTCTATGTATTATAGTTGTGATTAAAGTGAAGTTACATAACCTCTCTAAGCTTGTTTCTTAGTCTATAAAAAGGTAGTCATTATGAAAGAGAAACTGGTTACATTCTCCATGTGGCTAGGTAATGTGAGAAATCCTGTATCACTCCCAAGACCTCCAAGCTTACAGCCAGAAATAAGCTACCAAAATAGAGATCATGATTTACCTTAACCCTATTGGGATTCTTGGTTCCAAAGTTCACCTGAATCTTCATAGGCTCAGATGATCACCCTCCCCCAGAACATTTTCAGAACTAAATTCTTCGTGCGCCTTTCTAAGCTTTACTGGGCACTCTCCATAGGACAAGTCTCTCTGATAGCTTTACTTGCCCTTGAACCTTTACTCACTCCCATATGCTGTCTTGTCTCTTGTTCAATGACCAGCTCCTTCTATCTTCACATCTTTGACTCTGCTCTCTGGATTTTTTAATCCATATTGGTCACTCCTCTGTGTAGTCTTATCCCAGTTTTCAAATACTTTTCCTTAACTAAAACCTGGCCATTTCCTTAAAAAAAACACTGCTTCCTCCATGGCTCTATTAAGTAGAGATCATCATCTTCCCCTTGCACAACCCGTGTATCCCACTGCCTTCCTTGCTCCCCAATACCACTTGAAGCCTCTAACTTATTTCTCCTTTTGTAAAAAAACTCCTGCTCCCTTGAGTCTTACCCCCTATAGGTCCTGACTCACTTGTCAAGAACTGTGAAGAGTATGAGATTTTCCGACGCCTGCAAACCTACAAGTTACATAAATGTTGGCAGGAGACAGGAGACTCATGGGTCAGTGAAAAGGGGCTTTATTATTCACAGCAACAGTATGGAGTATCAGCATTTGCTGGCTCTGGTTCTCTGACCCCAAATTCATACACACACAGGGTGACAGAAAGAGGGCCACGTGACAAAGTGCGCTGTGCTACAGGAAAGGAGCCTGGTCTTTTATACCACATCATAAACATGACTGACCTTTGTCAGAAGAGAGTCGCTACTTCTACCTTCCAAGATGGTTTGCTATATAAACATCCTTGAAAAGGCAGTCTGGAAGGAAGGCACTTAGTGTCCCTGCCTTCACAAAGTGCAGAAATAGGAGAGACCCACGGAGAATCTCTTTCTGACAGCATTCACTCCCCTCATCATACCATCAGTCTCTGGGTTTGAGACCCGTATTTCCTTTCTCCTCACCCTCACTCTTTCCTGGGCAGTCATATTCATTCAAATGACATTACCGATCATCTACTGACAAATCTATTGCTGTGTACCTCTAGCACAGACTTCTGAGTTCTACACCTACGCACTGAATTGCCTTCCTAACCCTTCCAATTGGATGCATTATTGCCGTACTGAACTCAACATGTCCAAAATGAAATCACCTCTTGCCTTTCCCACCTTTCAGATGTTTCCCACCTAAATACATGAGAACTCCTGCACTGGAATATATTGCTTTTCTCCCAAGATCCACTTAGCACCATTCTCTATACTCTAAAAAGCTCACTCTGGTGGACAGAGTCACAGAGCTTTCTTGCCTTTTGACATCTAGTCAGTTTAGCAAATGGGCATCACAAGCAGGAGAATGGAGGACAGGATGGTCTGGTCCTCCAGGGAGCACAAGTGGATACGTTTCCCAACGCAGTTTTTGAGGTCAACATTAATCTGGTATCGCTACCATAAAAAGATACTACAAGAGAAGCAAACTACAAACCAATATCCATGATGACAAGAGATATAAACACTCCTTTAATATTAGCAAATTTAATGCATCAGTACATAAAAAAAATACATCATGATTAAGCATGTTTATCCTAGGATTGCAAGTTTGATTTAATATTTGAAAAGTCAATATAATTCATAACTAAAAAAAAGCATTACATCATCTCAATAGATGCAAAAATAGCATTTGAAGAACTGACTAATGACAAGAGAACTCAGAAAACCAAAATAAAAGGGGACCTCTTCAACCTTCTCAAGTAGGTCTACAAACACTGACAAATCATGTTCACTGGTGCAAGACTACTTTACACTAAGACTGCGAACAAGGTAAGGTACTTTATATATATATATATATTTTTTTTTTTATGTAGACTGACTACGGGTAGTTTTTTTTTAATTTAAATTCTATTAATTAACATATAATGTATTATTTGTTTCAGGGGTACAGGTCTGTGATTCATCAGTCTTATATAATACCCAGTGCTCATGACAACACATACCCTCCCCAATGTCCATCACCCAGTTACTCCATCCCTCTACCCCCCTCCCCTCCAGCAACCCTCAGTTTGTTTCCTATGATTAAGAGTCTCTTATGGTTTGTCTTCCTCTCTGGTTTCATCTTGTTTCCTTTTTTCCCCTCTCTTCCCTTCTGACCCTCTGCCTGGTTTCTTAAATTCCACGTATCAGTGAGATCATATGATAACTGTCTTTCTGTAACTGGCTTATTTCACTTAGCATGGTACCCTTTAGTTCCATCCATGTCATTGCAAATGGCAAGATTTTATTTTTCGATGGCTGAGTAGTATTCCATTGTATACGTATACCACATCTTTATCCATTCATCTGTCGATAGACATCTGGGCTCTTTCCATAGTTTGGCTCTTGTGGACATTGCTGCTATAAACATAGGGGTGCAGGTATCCTTTCGGATCACTACATTTGTATCTTTGGAGCAAATACCCAGTAGTGCAATTGCTGGGTCATAGGGTAGGTCTATTTTCAACTTTTTGAGGAACCTCCATACTGTTTTCCGGAGTAGCTGCAACCAGCTTGCATTCTCACCAACAGTGTTAGAGGGTTTCCCTTTCTCCTCACTCTGGCCAACATTTGTTGTTTCTTGACTTGTTAATTTTAGCCATTCTGACTGGTGTGAGGTGGTACCTCACTGTGGTTTTAGGACTTTCATTATTACTTCTAGTCAAAATTCTATTGGAGGTTCTAATCGGTGCATTATAAGACTAACAAAATGCACTGAGATCAGAAAGTATCATGTCACAGATGACATGATCATCTGCATAGGAAATCCTAAAAAATCTATGAAGGAGCTACTTTACCGAGTAAAGAAGCACAGCAAATCTGTAGTGTTCAAGGTCTGTATACAGAAGTCAATTTTATTTCAGTATGATAGCACTAAAAATTGGAAAAAAGTACAAAGACACTATTTTGCAGTAGCATAAAAATATGAAATACTAAGGGTTAAACAAAAATTTATACAAAACACAAAGTAAATAGTTAAATAAATAGAGAAGCACAGGATGTTGATGGATGAAAAGACTCTATTATTAAAATGTCCATTTTATTCAAATTGAGCTATCGGTTCAGTGTAATTGCAGTGAAATTCTGTTGCTGGTCTCATTTAAAGGTGCACCCAAAACAACAGATGTGACAGGATGACAGAAGTTTCATCATGATATGACAAAATTCTATTTTTAATACTATTTGTTGGAAACCTTAGGAGGGCACAAAACATCCTTTAGGGAGTATCCCTCAGTTATGGCACTACATTTGGCATGTGTATCCTTTATCTAGAATAGTCCTGGAATACGTCTGCTCATCAGAAGAGATTTGAAAACCCATTTCGATCATCCTTGGACTTAGATCTCATTCACTTTCTTAGTATCATTCACATAATTTTCACCAAAAAGCTCCTTTGACAGCAATAAAATATGACAACTCACTCGTCTTACCACATATCCTTCAACCAGAAGTTGTGGTCTAATTAATTATTAAAGACTCAGTTACCACACCACAGCTGATAGACAACACATTGTTGATAGGGATGTTAACCCAGAAGAGGCGATAGGTTCTTGCAAAAAGGAGCCTATGTGTGTAGTAGTGTTTCTCCATCACAGTGCTGGTTATCTTGAAAAGATCATCAATGCCTCTGTTCTCAAGATAAGCAGAAACATAAGGGACCCACTGAGGACTGTCCCCCAATTAGGACAATTATGAATAAAGCTACGATGAGCATTTCTGCATAAGTGTTTTGAGGATATGTGTTTTTATTTCTCTTGGGTAAATACTTAAGAGTTGCTCTATCACAGGCTCATGCATGTTTAACTTTCAAAGAAGTTGCCCTGTTTCAAAGCAGTTATACCATTTTACATTCTTTTTTTAAAAGATTTATTTACATTCTTTTACTTAAAGATTCATTTGAGGGGGGAAGAGAGAGAGAGAGAGAGAGCACACAAATGTGAGGGGCAGAGGGAGAAGAAGAGAAAATCTCAACCTGCTCAGTGCCGAGCTCAATGTGTAGCTTGATTTCATGACCCTGAGATCACAATCTGAGCCAAAATCAAGAGTCAAAACTCAACCTGTAGTTACATTTGCATTTTTTTGGTGAGTTATGATTAGGTGCATCTTTTTCACATGCCTATTGGCCATTTGTATCAGATCTCACAGCCTCCTTTGCCAAGCATCTAAGCAGCTCAGCATCCCAGACTATGCAAATTCTCTACTAGACTAGTTCAACAGTCCAAGAGACCACAAGGTTAATGTCTGGATGATGGTCAAATCATATTTATTTTAAAACTATCCTATTGGCTGCAGCCACTAAGTAATACTTTATAGGACAACTACCTCCGAGTTGTAATTTGTAGCTAATTCTTTGTCATTTAGTACATCTTTCAAGGTCAGAACATAAAGTCTCTTTACTCGTTTCCCAATGAGCTACAGGCAGCAGCTTCTCCTATAAGATGTCCAAATCATATTCCCCTACAGCCTTAAATAAGCTTTTTATAGGGAAAAGCTAGGAATTGTTTATTATTGGTTTTATTTTTAAGATTTTACTTATTTGAGAGAGAGAGTGAGAGAGAGAAAGAGAGAGGAGGATCAGGGGGGAGAGGGAGAAGCAGGCTCCCCACTGAGCAGGGAAGCCCGATGCAGGGCTCAATCCCAGGACCCTGGGATCATGACCTAAGCAGAGGGCAGAGGCTTACCTGAGGGAGCCACCCAGGTGCCCTGTTGATTTTTAATGTGGCATTAACACTTTCATGCCAGGAAGTGCCACTTCCATGAGACACAGTTTACTAGAGTAAAGCAAAATGCTTTGGTTCAAATCACAGCTTTGCCAGATGCTAGCCAAGTGACTTTGGGCAAGCCAGCCACTCAACAAACAAATCTCTAAGAACTTTCCTTTATCCTTCTCTTCTGTATACTGTAAATATTATCAGCTCTGCCAACTCTGCTGAGTTGCAGGGATGATATGACACAGGGGATATTAAAACAATTTAAAGACTCTAGAGTGCACCTCATTAAAAAGATAAATCAAGACCCAAACATATGGAAAAAATATTCAATCTTGCAAATTTTCCAAGAAGTACAAAAAGAGAAGTAACATTTTAGTAGTTATTCCAGTGACTGAATAAATTAGTATAAATCCTTTCAGAAAACAATTTGGCAATACACTTCAATTGTCCAAAAATACTTATACTTTGAGTCTGTAATGATTTAAAAAAAGTAATATGTGCTTTACTAATGTTTATCAAATGCTTCCTATGTTTTGCACATTGTACCAAGCACTTCACAACTTTATGTGTGTTAACTTACTTAGTGCTTCTCCTTAAAACATAAAACAAAACCAAATTCTACCAGGTTTTATTATCATCTACATTTTACAAATTAGGAAATGGGCACAGAAAAGCAACATCATTTAGGTTAGGCTTTGTGTTAGTATGAAGCAGGGATGGAAATTGATTTAAGTTGGTTTGGCTTCAAAGTCCTTGTTCCTTACTACTCCATGGAACAACTTCTAGAAACTCACCCTGAGAAAGTAATCCAACAGGAGGAAAAAGTAAGAAATCCAAATCTAAATCTAAAGATATTTTCTTACATATTTTGTATATAACTGCAAACACGGGGAGCAATGTAAGTAAAGATTCAGGAAGTGATGGCAAATCCAATCATTTCATATAACTATCATAGAACACTTAAAATCATGAAGAAAACTGTAAGTACAGTATTTGTGATGTAGAATGTTTTAAAAAAAATTATCTGAATTTCTTATTTTCACCATGTTAGGGTTATCAGATTGCCAGAATTTTTCTGCCCATGCTAGCACTCTAAGTTTTCTCAAGAACTATGAAGTAGCACAAAATAGTTTCCTTCCTATGAGAAGACCAGAGTCACAAATACCAGTGATGTCACAAGGAACTCCTTGTTTCCATGAGCACTAGTCAACGGCAAAGAACCAATGAGATGTAATTCACTATTTTAAGGCAAGAACACATATTCTGGTATTAAAATCAGAAGAAAATTAGATACAGATGAGCAATCAAAGAGGCTATCCCAGAAGGGAAATAGTCTTAGTGGAACACTTGCCTGGAATTGATTATGTTATAATCTTCTCCATTAGAGACGTGAAACTCCTTTCAAGAACAATTGCTTTTCCTTTGTCCATGTCCCTTCTCTACCCATGGGTAGAAAAGGAACTCAGTTATTAAAAGACAGACACACAGTCTGGTGGGCCAACTCAAGAGTAGATGAGCCCGAAGTCCAGAGCTCCTATCAGACACCCAGGTTTAAAGCTCATGCTCAAAAGACCCAGAAGCCTGTGGTCACACATGGCATTCCATTTCTCTTTAGCCATAGTAGTGGTTACTGCTGGATTCTGAAGGTCTTGGCATTACAGCATTTTTACTATGAGGTGTCTCTATTCAGGAGGACAGCTTGGAACAGGAAGAAAAAAATTCAAAACAAAAGAACAATAAAACCAAAGCCAAATAGTGACATTAGGCTGTGAAGGTGGCCAGACCTGGCTTTGGATTCTGTCTCTGCCACGTTCAAACTGCGCGATCGTGAGAACGTGGCATAATGAAGCTCCCGAAGGCTCAGCTGCCGTCCTGGGCCATGAGAGCTTGGGCCAGTCACTGTGGCTTCCTGTGTTTCCATTCTCTCATCATAGAACAGTGAAATAACTATCTCAGAGGATTGTTCTGAGGATTAAAAGAGTTACAATTGGTTTCCTTTTCCTCAACTAAAAATTGAAGACAAAATTGTAATACTCATTTTGAGGATCATTATTGTCTATGAAAAGTGCGTGAGCTACTGGCTCACACATGGCAAGCACTCAATAAATAGTACTTACGGCAATTATTTTTAAAAAGATACTCAAAATTAAAATCTTAAATGTAAAACATGCAAAAAGCTAACATGTTTGTTCATTTAGATATGTATTCACCAATTTATTTGGTGGGATGAGAGACTGTCATTTAAACATCTAATAAGCATTGGCTATTTTATTCTTTTTATTACTATGGTTTTAGACCTGAATCTCATTTCTTCCACCTAGCATATAAAATGCAGCAATGCTTCAGTTATGAGAATTCCATTAATCAGTAGAGGGAAGGATATGATCAAAGCTGAGAGACTGATGTGTTCCTATTCTTCTGCTCCTGTGATTTTGTTTTTAAGGGAGGAATGGTTTATATATTATAGTTTATTGGATTTTGGAGTTTTCACATTTTTACTTAAAATGGAGCACTTGTCAACTCAAATAAATGCAGATCTTGCTATTTTCTTTTTGTGTTTTGTAAAAAACAACATAATGGGCTTATGAAACATTTAACAGGTGCAGCCCAATAAATCCTACAAAGCCCTTGATTCAATCCATTTGCCCAGACTGACTCTACAAATTGGAGACTGTGCTTCAGTTGCCTTAAGTGCAATAAGCTGGGCACCTTTAGGACAACACAGGCACACACCACCTGACCTCCCCCCCCCAACCATGTGATCAACTGCATGGACATGTTTTATGCAAAGCAGATTTTTGTTTTAAGCACTGGAAGTTAATTCTTTGACAACTCCTACTCGATGCCCAAGCTGAGCTAGGGTTGGCTTTGTGAAGAAAGCCATGGAAGTGAGCACCTGGTTTCACAGAGCTCAAAGCTGAGTACAGGACAGAGACATTCACCACATACCCCAAAAGATGGACACCACCACAAATATACACAATGCCGTTTAAAGGAAAGAAAGAGGGGAGAAGATAACAAAGACCCTGACCTACACTGTGGTGAGAGCATCAGCGGAAGCTTCTCATAGAGGTGACACTCTGAGATGTGAAGCGTGCGTGAGTGTTAACTAGTCAAACTAGTCCACTGTACTGAAGAAAGAGAATCCCGGGCAGATGCAACAGCACATACAAAGGCCCTTGTGGTAGGGGAAATCCTTTACAGAACTGCAGGAAGTTCAGAGATACAGAAATAAGAAAGGGCACCCTGCCACAGGGGGGCCTGGAGACCATACTTAGAGTTTTAGTTTTCTTTCAATGAATAATATGTGGACATTGAAACGTCATAAATATTCGTGTAACATGATTACTGCATGCAAAACAAAGCACCAAGTTAGGTTGTGAGCACTTCTTAAAATTCAGTTAACACTTTCTCTGCAATCTCAAAACGTGTCCAAGGAAAGAGAGAATCTCTTGAAATACACTCCATGCTGGAAGCATGATTTATACAGTCATGTTAACAGTCAGGCTGTCAGACATTACAAGACCAATAATGATTTGTCCCAATGATTTGTGTACACTTGTAGCCACAGAAGGAGAACTGCTTCAGATTGGCTCTTGGCATAGTTGTCTTTTTCTCTTTGTGGTTTAAAAAAAAAATTGATTCTAAAATGTAGCCATTTGTTACAAACTTGCCTGAAACTTGCTTGTGACAGTTGCATTTTTCTCAAATGAAAAAGCAATATCATGTTGTAATTCAACATTTTCCTTCCATAGTAAACTGCCTACTTCTGCGGGAGCGTTGGACCACTTTGGTAGCTCAATTTATAACTGCTTCTCCAATATTGGTATGAATCCCCTTCAAGGTATTATTTTGTACTTAACTCTGTTTCTCACTTTCAGTCTCCACCATCTGCTCTGACAAGGCTGCAGGTCTCTTTGTCCCACCCTAGAAGGACAAGGAATCCCGGGGGGGGGGGGCGAGATATATTCAGAGAGAATTTTATGGTTGTGACTGCAATTCCCTGTTGTAAAATTATGGGAAAAGGAGTTTGAATCTTGTGTCTTTTCTCTCTGTACAGCTACTAGCTTGTCATCAATATAACAAAGTTTGAGCATCAACTGGAAAATACTGCTTTATTTTTGAGTTCAGGAGAGGAGAAAAAGAAATGAGGTCAACTTGCTTTTCCACTGCACTGTACTGTTTATACGGGAGGACCAAAGGGATCAATCCAGGATCGTTTTCAAATAGGTTCTACTAAGAGTCCATCTGTGGCTGGATGTCACAATGCAAGGAAATTGCTCTATAAACAGAACTATGAAGTTACCCAAAATGAGCAAGAGCCTAGTCACACTCGGTTTTCCAGGAGGCCTGGAAAGCGACTAGGTCTCAGAGGACAAAGGGCATGGGAGAAATCAGCTGCCTTCATCATTTGTTTTTTCCAAGCGAGACACAATTTCCTCATCTGTGAAATGGGCATAATAAGCCTTCAGGGACAGCCAGCACAGTTGCAGTAATCTCTGCCAACTCCACTTTCCTGCGGCAATTCTTTACTGTGGTTTTCTAGTTCAGCCACTTGTTGGTTTCTTTCACAGGGTTAGTCACAATTTGTACTTTATTCATTCGCTCTTGGTTTTCTGTTTGCCTCCTGTACCGGAAGAGACGCCCCTGAAAGCAAAGCCTGTATTCTCACCTCCAGCACAGGTGTGGCCCAGTACAGCTACTGCACACACGTTTGCTAAGTGAACGAGGGACAGAATTCATGAGAAAAATCAATGTAGGCCGCTGGTGTTATTTTATTTTATTTATTAGCAGCCATGCTCCCATGGAAGTCACAGGATTTCTCCAATCTTCACTTTTGTTTTGATCTGTAAAAAGGGGAGGACACCTGCCTTGTCTACTTCACAAGGTTGATACAGGCATCAAATTGGATGATATAAACACATAAAAGTGAATTGCTATGTGTATAGCTACATATAAGGCAGAGGACACGTAAAGGAAGAGCAAGTCTGGGTATGGAAATAAAGGAAGGACAGGCGATTCTAACTCATGGAGGAGTTTTTTTGTTTGATTTCTTGGAACAAAGGTAGCATGCGTCATCGCCACCAACTACCACAACAATGGCAGGTAAATTCTGAGACAGCAAAGTCCTGCTTACCCTTGTGCACAACCCCGTGTAGTAGGGACTATTTCTATCCCAGTTTTACATGTGAGGAAATGCGAGGCTCAGGATGTTTGAGTCACCAGCCCATGGCGACACAGTGAGTTAGCCAGTGGGACTTCAGCGGGCAGCTTGACTAGAATGTTTCTTCCTAATAGTCATTATCCAGGAAGGGGAAAAATAAATACTATTTGAGGACGAAGGAATGGGAAACCTCCCCATGTGTTCATCCACACACCCAATCTACTGTTCCTGGAAACAGTGAGACAAAGTTAGAAGTTGCTCTTCCAAATTTTTATCTGGGTTTTTTTTTCTATGGTAGGTATTTAAGTGGTGAGCACATTTTATTCTCGAAAAAAATGACTGTGATGCTGCATACTCTCTGAAAACCTAAAATGCTTTTAGTATCCATATTTCTCTTTGGGAGAGGGAAAAGGGACTAAAAAGAAAAAAGAAAAGCTGTATTATTAGAAATTCTTTCTAAGGAAAGCTATATTCCATTCTAAGTTGCTGGATGATACTTGGTAAGTCATTCAACAGCCCTTTCTCATACCTACTAAAATGACTCTAAGCATCCAATTTATAATACTTCTATTGCTTAGAAGAGGCACTTTGTTTACAAGGACTGATGCTGAGAAGACGCACACACATCAGTTCCCCTAGTTCAGGAATTCCTTCTCATTAACTGCCTAGCCTGACAGACTTTCTGAATCTGGAAAGGCCATAACTACCATTTTTAAAGCCACTGCCTATCGGAGCTAATGAGAAAGAAATGACACACAACTCAATTAATTATGGCTTCTAACATTTATGGGAACCATTTTTCCTAAGCACCCTTGGGCTATCAATTTGGTGTTCCACTGCCTGGCTTGATTCTACACAGAATTAAGGACAACTCCTTTAGATGCTTTGGTGCGCTCTCTGGCAAGAGGAATTTGAGGGAACACAGCTTCAAGTACAATGGTGTTTGGTAGAGACCATTTTTTATGCTTTGAAGGGTTTGTGGCAGAAAGAAGAATTCATTTACTGCAGGTCCTATAAACATCTATATCAGAAGGCTGAAGATAGCCAGCCCCTTACCTTGGGTATCTGGTCAAGGTTTAAGAAAATGAGCTTTAGGAGTTTAGTGCTTTATTTGCACTATTTAGTGGAGACAAGGACCTGGCCTGCCATCCATACCTCTTATACTTGGGTTGTGCTAATACAGTATTGTATGGCAATATTCTTCTATGTTAATATGTTATTTTAATGTGCCCTTCATTTTCTTCCTCCCTCCCTCCTTCCTTATGACTATCTCTCAGCCTTGGAAGCTATAGCTCTTATTCACTCTTTTTAAGTCAGTTTGTAACATAACACAGGGGAACAGGAAAAAAAAAAAAAAAAAAAAAGACTGACTTTTGAGTTTTAGAAGCCAGCATCATGTGATCAGTACCAGGCTCTGAGCTTCAAAAGTTGAAGTCCTGAAGGATTCAGGACACACAGTGTACACCATATATAAAAGGATTGGAAGGATTGGATCTAAGTTAGCCTCCTCCCCCAGCCCCTAGCAAGACACAGAATGGAAGAGGAGAAAGAAGAGACCAAGGGAAAGCACAAAGTTGAATGCTGGGGTATGTCCTTGGAAAGGGTCCTAAACTGTCATCTCCCCCACCATGGTCACAGGAGGGCTATGGAAGTAATCAAAATCAGAACTGAACCTGGAGAAACCCTGAGGCCAGGACCAAGAATCAGCTATAGTTACCTTACATCTCCACTATTAAGGGTCAGCACAGGCAAGGGACATTCCAGGAGGTGGATTCACGCCCAGTAAGGAGTCATGGAGAGATGCCAAAGGCACAGAGGAAAGGGACCTCGTAAGCAACTCCTATGTGCTGGCCTTGAAAAAGCCCTCTATAAGTATGGTTTAACCCCACTGACCACGTGGAATGAGGGACTCTAAAAAGATGGATTAAATTTCGACTATTAGAATAGAGTCTCAAAAACAAAATGAAACTATAGAAAACAGTCAGAAGTTACATTTTGTTACACGACTAGTTTTGTGGCCTGAGAGTTGTACCTACTTTAATAGATAACTATCGGAGAGGCTACACTAATCATTGCTCCCAGAATCAAACATTGTCACCATCTTGCTCACCTTCTCTCAAATTTATCTGGTGAAATAACTGACATAGCTCCTCAGACGCTGCCCATCAAAAAGAAGCCACATTTTTTTTTTTTAAAAAGAAGCCACATTTTTGTTCTTAAATTCCTTTAAAAAGATAACCGTATTGATTTTAAAATAATACAGAAGATATGCTTTCATATCTAAGTGCATGAAAGGGAAAGCCATAGAACAAGCATGGCATTTAGTGTTACACTAAAGCCCCCCCCCCCTTTTTTTTGACGATTCCATATGGGAACCAAATGTCTAGGAATGTAGTCATCTTTTATGGACATGGGGATTTTTATCCAATACTCCTGTTTCAGAAAGAATTAAAAGAAGTTTTCCAAGATTATGAGGACTTCAGATATGACATTCCGATAATTCTAACTTGGAGAATTCCATATTATTGTTTCATCTATCTAAATTCTATTAGTAAATGCAAATAGGTACTATAAAATGCTGCACTAGATCCACAAAGTTATATACCTGCAGCGTAAGTCTTGACAGTTTATTTTTTCTTTTTTGTAATTCAGATAGAAGCTTCCTGAGTTATGCCTTGCAGAGGAACCCACTTCAAAGATGGCAATCTCCAATACACACGTTGCCAGCCACACAACTAGATAAAGAACTTGGCCACCTCCCTATACTGAGGCTCCTTTGTTTTAGAGATCTTGGTTGATTAGGTAAGTGACCATTTGGGCCACTTGTCTTTTTCCACACTTTAAACGATCACTCTTGTGTTTTAAACTCACCAATAAAGAGTGAGCCTGTGAAACCATCGGCCCCCACCCTCAGCCCTCACAAAAGCAGAACACCAGGCTCATGGGTGCATGCGCTCTTTCTCTTGCTCTCCTCCTGCAACCCTGTGTAGCCTCCGGTATGTTGTGCAATTTCCAGTCTTTTAAGTAATAAACATATATTTGTTCCCAGATTCCTGATGGTTGCTGATGAAGGGTGTCTTGAAATCATAGTAAGAACCCCAAAGTCCAGTCCTATCACAACACTGGTTACTGATAGTCTGACACCAGCACAAAAACAATTGTTATAACTGGCAGGATTGTATGTTTGCTCTTGCAGTTAATGGAGGGGAATGCCCTGTACCTGCGACTTGCTTACTAACCACCTAACTCAGGTGGGTACTGCCATCTGGGAAAGGAGCACCATTTGCTTGGGGTCTGTCTTGCTGCTGTGTGCACCCGCATACTGCCTGTATCATGTGTTGCCTGCAGTATCCAAGCCAAGAGGTTACAGCTGCCACAGAAATCCAATGATCTCCCCAGAGCACTGTGATCAAGGCCATATGGTCTAACGAGACTGTTATACTACCGATTAGAAGGACTTAATTGACTATTAATGTGTGTAGAGGTCCTCGAGGCCTCAAGGCCAAGGAGAGCTAAGGAGGGTGGATTGAACTGCAAGGGTTTTCTCACCACCCAGGGAGAGGCTCTGGGCCAGAGGCGTGAGGAAAAGATTCCCCTAGCTGGAGGACAGAGACCTCTACCTGAGACCACTGAGTTTGTGGTTCGTGCCCAGACTACATGTCCGACCCCAGAAGGGTGAAATAGCCTTATATCCAGAAGGCAGTGACATCACAGGAAGGAAAACCTAACAAAGGCCCCACAGTCTCTGTGTCGCTGCTTTACTAACTACTATTGATTGCTCTTTGTCCTCTGACCAGATGAGATATTCTGAGTCCACCCCAGATATGACATTCCTAAAAACTTAACAGTCAGATATAAACGTGCTGAACATCTGGTGCCCGTGGCTTCTAAGAACCACGAGGAGGTACACCAGCTCCTTGATAAATGCAAAACCCAAGGGACACTTCCTGGGTGTTAATCAATGCCATGCTTACCAATATGCCAGGACCCTGGTTTATGCTGCAGAGGCCCAAGGGCTTTCCCCAAAGACCCTGTGCATATCACAGTAGTGGAAGAAGTCTCTCAGGACACCCTGGGAAAGAAAGCAGCCACCCACAGAGAGGTCTCACGGTGACATTATCTAAAATGTTCAAGTACTAATATATAAGATTAAGATAGGAGAAAAGTCAAGAAGTAGAAAATAAGAAAAAAAAAACCCACATACAGAAACCATACCTTATGTGAAATTCTAATCTCTGCTCAAGATTTTCTGCGACAAGAAGAGGAGAGGGGAACTAAGTTGGTATTGCAGGTTTTCTTATTTGTTTGGAATGGGCTCTCAATTGTTATGGCTGCTGAAATGGATCAACTGACTAGTATCTCTTAACACTCTAAAATCTATAACTTTTTTTTAAATAATCTTTTTTTAAGATTTTATTTACTTATTTAGAGTGAGTGAGTGAGAAAGAGAGAGAGAGAGCACGAGGAGGGGGAGGGGCCGAGAGGGAGAGAGAATCTGAAGCAGACTCCCTGCTGAGCGCAGAGCCTGATGCAGGGCTGGATTCCACAACCCTGAGATCATGACCTGAGCTGAAATTAAGACTCGGAGGCTCAACCGACTGAGCCACCCAGGCGCCCCTGTAACTCTCTTAAAGATCCATCAGGGCTTTCTGCTCATTTTCACCAAGATACTGCATATTCTGAGTCCCCTTGGCTTTCCCCTGATCAGGGCAGAACTAAGAAAATGAATCATCCCTGCCTTCAAGGGGAAAGTGGACCAGGTTATGAAGGCCTCTAGTGAGGAAGAAGGTAAATGGAAGACAAAGGGGTCTGGAGCCACTGATATTCCTAACAGGGCCCTTCCTCTCCTCACTTGGATATTTATTGCCTGGCCCCTTGTCCATCCTCCCCGAAAGAGTGATCAGTGTATGGCTCGCAGTGAATGGAAAACATTAATATAAAGGCTTTCTCCTGCTGTGCAAAATTGGTGTGCTCCACGGGGCTTTATCATTTCCATGACCGGAGTGACCCAAAAGACCCCCTGGTCATTTCCCACCCTGAAGAGGTCCCATCTGACCCTCAGTCCAGAGAATTATTCTCTACACAGTACTCCCCCTAATTACAAGGCTACTGCATTTTAATTGGGACTTCCAAAGCTCTTCAAAAGGCACTGGAACTCCTAGGGGAAAACTTACATTTCCTTTCTCTGTTCCTTGAAGATAAAAATCTTACCAGGTCTTTGAAATGTAAACACCTCAGGAGGGAACTAAACTTGTTGGAGAATGAAAAAAGAAAACAGAAAAGGAGAAAGAGGCCTTTTTAAAAATACAAACTGATCAGTCAGTCAGAGAAAGGCAAATGCCCTATGATTTCACTCACACGTGGAATTTAAGAAACAAAACAGATGAACATATGGGAGGGGGGAAGAGAGAGAGAGAGAAGGAAACAAACCATGAGAGAGACTCGAAATGATCAAGAACAAACTGAGAGTTGATGGAGGGAGGTGAGTGGGGGATGGGCTAGACGGGTGATGGGTATCAAGGAGGGCACTTGTTACGCTGAGCACTGGGTGTTGCATGCAAGTGATGAATCATTGAATTCTACTTCTGAAGCCAATTCGCACTCTATGTTAACTAAAATTTAAAATAAAAAAATAAATAAAATACAAACTGATAGAAAGGCTCTAGGTCATAGCCTCCTTAATTAAGATTACTTGTCAAGGATAAATTAAAAACTTAAAAGTCTTCTCCACAAACATTAGCAAAAAGCTTTTAAGCAGATAACTTTAACTCGTTCTGTCTGCCAGAGACACAATTGCTTAGAAACTGGTGAGTTTGGGATGATGCCCGCTTCATGGCTACAGTTTTGGAATGAAAGCAAGAGATCAGTGCCTGTCTGCTTCTGTAGGTCCATGTATGTATGTTACAGATAATGGTATTTCCCCTACCTCTGGAAAGTATTTCCAAAATTTGTAAAAGAGCTCTATTTAATGGCTTAAAAATAAGCACTTACAGATTAAGAATTTCTAAATCCCGGAAATGTAACAGAAACTAACCCAAATGTTTTTCAAGGTCATGTCCTATGTCTTTAGAATTTATGAGGTATATTCATATATTCGCCAATCTAAAGAATGCTAGTTTAATAGGCAGGTCACAACACTTTCTTTCACTAGAAAGAAAGGATTTTGAGAGTTAAAAAATTCCAGTATATGTCATTAAAGCTACTGGAAATAAGGGAAAGAAACAGTTGTATGCAAGGAAAGTAGGATGTGTTTTTGGCTGACAACAGGTATGAAAAAAAGAAAAGAAAAGGTATGATGATACATTTTTGTTATGAGGAAAGAAAAGTAAATTTGTCCTAAAAGAAAACATTGTTTTAGCAAGGGAATGAGGAAAACAAAGGAGAAAATGGTACAGAAAGGTAGGAAGAAAGAAATTTACCTTGTGTGGTCAAATTGACTAAAAACTGTATTGTTATTATGAGGTTTTTAAAATTAAGCTTTAATATCAAGTATACTCATGTAAAATTAAACTTCATTTTCTTCTGCTAGAAGGACAAGTTTTCTTAGACTACTGCTCTGCTCTTGATAAGATATTGTGAGAGCAAGGGTTATTTTGTTTTGTTTTGTTACCTTTGAAGTAATCTGCCTGGAAAACAAAGATTTTGTGTCTTGTCAAAATACTTTCCTGTGTTTCTTAACAGGTCTTTGATTATTTAAGAAGGCCGGTCCTTCTTGTGTGCCTGGGTGGCTGAGTTGGTCAAGCTTCTGCCTGCAACCAGGGTCACGATCCTCGGTCCTGGGAGAGCCCCACATCAGGCTCTTTCCTTGGTGGGGAGCCTGCTTCTCCCTCTCCCTCTGCCCCTCACCTTGCTTGTGCTCTCTCTTGCACACTCTCTCTAATAAATAAATAAAATCTTTGAAAAAAAAAAAAAAGCTGGTCCTTCTCTATTAAAAGACCTAAGTTGTTTTAAGACACACACACACACACACACACAAACTATGTAACTCCCTGTATTTGCTTGCAGTCCTCAATGGTCACTTTGGTTAAATGGGAAACTCTGTATTGTTTCAAAATGACCAATGATCCTATTCGACCAAGTGTCCAGACCTTTTGATGTTTTTGACAAACTTCACTCAAATCAAATTCTAACTTAAGTCTTTTTGACCTTCAACTCAATTTGGGGTTTTCCAGAGAATTCCTGGAATGTGTCAGGGTGTCTTCTCTCTCCTTATCAGAATTGAGAGACAGAGAAACAGAGAGAGATGGATGTTACATGAATTAGGCTTATTTGATATGTTAAATTATATGGGAAGTTGTCAAATAAGGGATGATAAACCTTAAGTTACATTATATGGGCAAATGTTATTAATATGAGTATCCTAGAAATTGTACAAGATTCCTAAAAATCTGACATGTCCTAGTACACTTTTATCACTTACAGTTCTGGTTATCATCTTAAAATGTTTGTGTCCCAGGAACAACCTTATTTCCTTGTTAATGAACTCTCATCATTAACCATGGCCATTCTTAAGTCTTTATCATTTATAGTTATTATTACACTATATAGTGTAATATTTTGTGATGATTTTGCAGAAATGTTTCATTTTAAAGGGAAGTTCATGGAAAGAACTCTGACAAGTACTCTAGAGTTAAGTTTCTGCTTACTTCTGGATAACAGAACTGGGTAAGAATTTACAGAATTCTAAGGAAACAACTGATTCATAAAACTGCCAACAAAAGATCAACAAGAATTACATGGGAGTAAATGAACTGATAAGGATGATTATAACTTTCATGACTTTTTGTGTGAAATATTGCTGGTTCTTTAATCTTTTGTTTCCCAGATATAAACAGACCTGTCCTATTTATAACTTACACTTAATTTAGAATATATCTTTGTGAGTGAAGATGAAACATTTGTGTCTCTCTCTCTACCTGATCCCTCCAGAATTTGGGACCGCTCAGTGACTATTCTTATTTTCATGGCAATATAGTTATTTGCATAAATTCAATAAGAATCTGTTCTCCTTGTAACAGGACACAGTTGGAAACACTGGTTGTATTATCAAGGCCTTGATTGGAATATCCTATTTGAGAGAGACATGCATAGATTCAGGTATGGCCAGACAGCTTTAAGGAACTAAAGTTGAATTGAAAGGGCCAATTAAGGCTCCCCTGGAAAAAAGGTTGGTACCTTGCCTTCAGGATTCCCAGCAAAAATCTTACCAGGTGAGTAAGGAAGGTCACTTCCTGACAGGTCCAGGAACCTCAGGATATTTGGGGACCTCAAGAAGACAGAAATCCACCCACATCTATAGGTATTCCAGGTAGTCTGATGTCAAGTTCTTGGTTTGGCTTCTTAGCCTAAAGAGGCTGTTACAAAGTTCCATCTGGAAATTCCTTATAAAAGATTCTAATAAGGCAGACTTTTAAAAGCCTACATTGTCACTTATTATTCTTGCTGCACTTACATAAGTTTATTTTATTTATTTATTTTAAAGATTTCATTTATTTATTTGACAGAGAGAGACACAGCGAGAGAGGGAACACAAGCAGGGGGAGTGGGAGAGGGAGAAGCAGGCTTCCCGCAGAGCAGAAAGCCCAATGCAGGGCTCGATCCCAGGATCCTGAGATCATGACCTGAGCTGAAGGCAGACACTTAACGACTGAGCCACCCAGGCGCCCCTGCACTTACATAAGTTTACGTGCACAGGCCAAACTTTACTGAATGAAACTGAACTTAATTTGCAAACGAATTAGTCTTACTATGATTATCTTTGATAGAAACTGGGGTAATTGTAGGTGGAAAGATAGGTCAGTAGGAACTACAATATACACCTGTGGAAATTAACGCTAGTTCTATTATTGTTGAGGTTTTGTTTTTTACCTGTACATTGGACTGTATACTGAATTCTTGTCATTTCCTTCAATCTCTGACTACAATTTTCCAAACTAAGGTTTCCAATTTTTGTCAAATCCTCTGACTGGGAATCACTGAGAACTAAAACTCCCCCTTTTCGTGAATTGCAAACTGAAGTGGAACAACTTCAGGGGTACCTGGGTGGCTCAGTCAGTTGCATCTGCCTTTAGCTCACTCAGGTCATGATCTCAGGGTCCTGGGATGGAGCCCTGCATTGGGCTCTCTGCTCAGTGGGAGGTCCGCTTCTCCCTCTCCCTCTCCCTCTCCCTCTGTGTTCTCTCTCTCTCAAATAAAGTCTTAAAAAAAAAAATGCCTCTTATTAAATACCTGTAGTATATAGGCCTAACATGGGTAACCCAATTGTATCGTTGCCTCCTTTAATTGAATTGACCAGTTCTCAGGACTAAGAAACTCATTTGTTGACATACGGAATCATCTATTAACTCAGGACAGGTTCAAACCTACTTATACCAGAGGGCCCAACATGATAAAGTATTTCACAGTATTACTCAAATCCTTGAACAGATTATCAGGGTGGGCCCCAGAGATCAGGGACCTATTTTCATGGATGAACCCTCCTTGTTTAGGACAATGGTTACAGACTGGATTTCAGACTCTTAACCTCTGTAATTATTAAAGGGTTTGCTACTATAATCGTACTTTGTTGTGTACTCTCTGGGTTATAATGTGCTCTACCCCTGACTTTCAGCTTATCAGCTACCCAAGAAGTTAATGTCCTCATCATGGACTTTGATCGGTTGGCATCACAGGTGGATTTCAGTAGAGGCCCTGACAGGTTTTTCGTTTTGTTTTGTTTTGTTTGTTTTGTAATGCAAGTGCCTGCCTTAAGCTCTGATTGCAGAGGCATCCTTTACAGAGAGGGCTATCTTTGTAACACGTTGCCAGCCACAGGAACAGATCAAGAGTCCTGAGGACATTTCCCCAGTGAGACTCCTTTATTTTAGATCTTGGCTGATTTCAATAACTGACAATTCGGGCCACTTCCCTTTTCCTGTCTGCACTTCAAATTCCCAGTATTATGGTTTTTAAACTCACCAGTGAAGAAAAAACCAATGGGACCCACCCTGGCTCTCAATTAAAGTAGAACCACAAGGCGATGAGCATTTTCTCTCTGCCCATCACCCCACTCTGTGGCCCCAGGTATGCTGTGTAATCTCAAGGTCTTGTAAGTAATAAGGTTTCCTGATGGTTGTTGCAGAAGTTCTTCCAAACAATAAAACCACAAGGACTGCTCCATTCACAAGACTCATTGAGACCAGTGGAAAAAGAGTAATACCCTAACCTTTCTGTGAGGATTCTGAGACATTTAATACTTACTTAATATTCATTTTAAATGAATAAATTAAAAAAATATTAATTTGGCTTATATGGTTCCATTTACCACACAGAAACCAGCCACTGAGGAAGGAGGTAGGGGCAGACTTAAGAGTGATGGTAGCAAGAGAAACATCAACCAATATTTTGACTTCTAAAAATAAATCAGAATAAAAATTTTACGAAGAACATATTAACACAATTCCATAATGGCTGCTACGTGCTAAGTCATAATTAATCTGCCTTGAACTTGTATTTAAAAAAGCATAAAGGTATAAAAATGGTATTTTATATTGTTTCTCATCAAAAGGACTTCAAAAAGAGCACCAAGGGGTTAGACATTATCTGTAACACTTAGATGTGGATTCCTCAATCATGCTGAGTATATTAGGTGCTGCAACAGAACACCTATATAACAATTAAAGGTCAATTCAGAATAAAATGAAATGGCACGAAAAATTAATTAGTACAGTAATAAATGCTTTCTGCACATATATTCTCAAGGCATTTGACTTACTCAAGTGTTCTTCCTTTGTCTTGATAGACTGGTTAAATTATATAGGCTCTGATGGACCTGGGTCCCATGTGAAATGAATGAAAACTTGAGAAATACATGGTTTATTCATTAAGAGCATTTCTTAAAAGACTTTTTTGGCTCCACTAAGAAAGTGACCTTTACTTAAATTATTAGCTTTGAGAAGTGAAGTGTAAAGAAAAAGACAGTTTAAGGATTCTCCCAAAATGTGAACATCTACCAGGGTATGCTCTTAAGCCTCCAATATCTTTTCACAGCAACCATTGATTAGGGACTCAAATCAAAACTGAATCTGCTTATTGTGTGACTTGCAAACACTAGAAATGGAAAACGATTTTTTTTTATTTTTTTAAAAAAGTCATCAATTTATTCATCCTCTGTCATCTCAAAAGGAAAACAAATCTTTGAAAGTCAAATTGTCCCTTCATGGGATGATGGATTTCTAAATGCTGAGTTCCTCCTGTTCAGTAAAGAGGTAACTCTGATGAATCAGTATCCACAAAGTGACATTTGGCAGAAGAGTAATGTTAGTTAGACAAATGTTCTGTGTAAGTCATAAGATATGACAGAGTGATAATTTTTATGGGCTGTAATAGGCAAGCACAGATTCTCAGAACATCCTTCTGAGTTTAAAAAATGGGTTTGACGACAGATGTTGGCGGGGATGCGGAGAAAGGGGAACCCTCCTACACTGTTGGTGGGAATGCAAGCTGGTGCAGCCACTCTGGAAAACAGTATGGAGGTTCCTCAAACAGTTGAAAATAGAGCTATCATATGACCCAGCAATTGCACTGCTGGGTATTTACCCCCAAGATACCAATGTAGGGATCCGAAGGGGTACGTGCACCCCGATGTTTATAGCAGCAATGTCCACAATAGCCAAACTGTGGAAAGAGCCAAGATGTCCATCGACAGATGAATGGATAAAGAAGATGTGGTATATATACACAATGGGATATCATGCAGCCATCAAAAGGAATGAAATCTTGCCATTTGCAACGACACAGATGGAACTGGAGGATATTATGCTGAGTGAAATAAGTCAATCACAGAGAGACATGCACCATATGATCTCACTGATATGAGGAATTCTTAGTCTCAGGAAACAAACTGAGGGTTGCTGGAGTGGTGGGGGGTGGGAGGGACGGGGTGGCTGGGTGGTAGACATTGGGGAGGGTATGTGCTATGGTGAGCGCTGTGAATTGTGCAAGACTGTTGAATCACAGATCTGTACTTCTGAAATAATACATTACATGTTAAAAAAAAAAAAAAAGATAGTAGGAAGGGAAAAATGAAGGGGGGGAGATTGGAGGGAGAGACGAACCATGAGAGACTATGGACTCTGAGAAACAAACTGAGGGTTCTAGA
>NW_027397077.1:37131394-37227628 GCF_003265705.2 Callorhinus ursinus | reverse complement strand
ATGGGTATTAAAGAGGGCACGTTCTGCATGGAGCACTGGGTGTTATACACAAACAATGAATCATGGAACACTACATCGAAAACTAATGATGTAATGTATGGTGATTAACATAATAAAATAAAAAAATGGGTTTGAGAGCAAAGACCTTAGAGATGCTACCAACCACATAAAGATAGAGCATGTCAGAGATAAAAATGGTACGAAAGTTGGTACATGAGGTATCTGTCAAGTCCAAGGCCCAGGGATGCTTAGACACACAGTCTACATTATGGCACTGAAATTCTTGAAGCCCTGAGCTTCATATTCCATCACAGCATGAAGTTGCATGCCGCCTGTCTGTAAACCTTGGATACCTCCTTACATCACTGTGCAACGTGTATCCCAATGAAAAACTTTTGTCTATATTTATATGCTTATTCAATTCCCTGAAAGGATTTGATATACACCCTGATTTTCTGTAGCACTAACATGTGACAATAGGATCTTTCTGAAACCCTCATGGGCAACTGCATTCAGCTCCAAATGGCAGGTAACTGTTACCATTACTGAGCTTTATTATTTATTTTTTAAAGATTTTCTTTGAGAGAGAGTGCGCGAGTGAGCGAGCAAGCACAAGAGGCGGGGGGCAGAGGGAGAGAAAGGAGAGGGAGAAGCAGAATCCTCACCGAGCAGGGAGCCTGATGCGGGGCTCAATCCCAGGACGCAGGGATCATGACCTGAGCCGAAGGTGGACGCTTAATCAACTGAGCCACCAGGTGCCCCACCATCACTGAGCTTTAATATGCCAGTATCATTTTAGATCCTCTGTAAGTTATCTAATGTAATCCCTATAACAACTTAAGGTGTAAAGCTCTAGTATTCTAATTTCAAAGATGAGAAAAGGCTTTGAAAAGTTAAATAATGTCCAGTCTCTCATGGGAGCATTCAGGGATAGCTCTAAAACACAAACCCAGGCCTCTTTCATGCCAAAAACTCTGGTTTCTTAAACACTTTGCTAGAGTGATTTTCTGCACTCCAGGATGGCCTCAAATCTCTTTTTCAGGGATATCACCACCTGTGTATTTTTCCTTCTTTCCTTAACCTTGGTATCTCCATAAAAACATGTCATTCCCAAAAAGATCATATTCTAAACTGGTCTTTGTGTCAACAATATACTGGCAAGTGTTAAGGGTAAACACATTGAGCTAGTGGGGTGGGAGTGGGGAAGCACAAAAAAGAAAAATCACATCTGATCTTTCTGCCCTCAAACAACGAATAGTCTAGAAGTGTACTTCTGGAAGTATTGAGAGGGACTTTATTCTGTAATGTATCTAGAAGAACTTACTTTATTCTGGAAGTATCTAGAAGGACTTTAGTGTGTGTGTAGCTAGCACTATGTCCCTGAAAAATCTAGGTCTACTATGAAACAGCATAGTATCTGTCAAGAGTTTGTGTTTTCTGTGAAAGGTTAAACCACCAAAAAAACTTAACGGCATGTCCCCTTCGGGGATGTCAGGCAAGATAACCCATGAGCAGGATGGGTCACCAGCAAATCTCAGTCTGTATCAGTAAAAATTAGGGAATCATCAGGGAAGGTAGGATGAAGAATGACTAGCTCTTAAGGTTGAGAGAACTAGGAATTGGGTATTAAGCAAAGTTGGATGTTCTTAAAATATCTGAAGGAGACAAGCATATGCATTTAAATGCATATGGATAATTTATAGGAATAAAAATTGCCCAGTTGTTCAGGTAAGTTTCTATAAGAATTCAGGCACATCTAGCTCCAAGTTAAATTATGAAGTATACACAGTTTAATAATATATTATTTTTTTCATCAGTTATTCTTCCTTCCATGACTTTTTACCACCTTGGCTTTTCAGAACTCACTGCAGAAATCTGCTCTCTCCAGCTAGTATGGGACCCACACCTCACCTTCAAAGCTTGTCTGGCCAGGTGATTGACTCATCGATCATCTACTTGGAGCTAATATATAATAAATACCTCATTATGGCTAAACAGGCTATGTAAAAAGATATAGAAAAACAAGTTGGCATTTTAATTTGTGCCCAAATCCTGGGAGTATTTTAAGACTTTCTTATTCTTTAGCAAAACCCAGTCATAGAGGGAGATCTGCAAGAACATCCACTGTCTGTTGTCTAGAGCCAGACTTGCTGTCTTCAATGCCAGACTTCTTAGCCTGCTTCCTCATTGGGTTATTTCTTTCCAATGTGACCATTCTTTCTATGTTTCAAAACCTGGTTACCAAAGCATCTTTCCCTTTTATCATCTACATCCTTAAGCCCATCAACACTTCCCTCTCCCATCCACTCTTTTCCATCATTAAAACTTAATTTCTCACCATCGTTTCAAGACTCTTATCAATATAATCCAATCTGTCACTTCTCTCCATCTCTTCCTTCCCTCTCAGCATGCTTTTTTTTTCCGATCATTCTACTTCCAAGTTGAAGCACATGGGGGGTTGGGGTGTCAACCCCCTGCATAGTCAAAAATCCACCTGTAACTTTTGACTCCCCAAAAACTTTACTAATAGCCTACTGTTGCAAGGAGGCCTTACCAGTAACACAGTCAATGAACACATATTTTGTATGCTATAGGTATTACATACTGTATTCTAACAAAGTATTCTAAAGAAAATGTTAAGGAAATTTTAAGAGAATACATTTATAGTACTGTATCTATAGAAAACAATCTGTTTAAGTGGACCCGTTCAGTTCCAACCCGTGTTGTTCAAGGGTCAACTGTTTCTAAAGGTCACAATTTTTAAATAGTAATTTGTGAATACTTCCAAAGCAGAATATGAGATTCACTGGATTTGGGGAAAGGTGGTACAAGAAACAAACATACGACCACCCATGTACTCATATCCAGTAACAGGAATAAGGGACACCATGAGGTTAGTAGTGTTTATCTTCACTCAGTAGGGCACATCTTACCATGGTGAAAGTGGTAAGGAAGGAAAGAGGGCAGAGACAGTATTGAAATAATTTTGGGTCACAGATAATTTAGTAAATGTGATCACAGATTGTTTACATAGCATGAGTGGGATATGAAGAAAAAAAGACACTTCTATATCCATTTTTGAAAGATAATGATTTGGATAATGAGCTTGTTTTTATGAACCCCAATTCTTGATGATCCGCATGAAAATGTAATTACAGATAAAACAGTGTTGTCAAAACATTAAAAGTGTGGGTATTGACCTTAGAACAATCCTAATGGCCACAAGACAATCCATTCCACCCTCCAGACTCTACAGAACACAAAAAGTTAGAAGAAACCAAAAAACTGCTATCATTAATCATCCAGATACTTCCAGTGTACCTGGATGTTCCTTGTCATAGAGACAAATTATCCAGATGTCAAACTAATTTTTTTCAGTTTCCTCTTGAGAGTTTTGTTTCACCCAGGTCTAGTCAACATTGAAATAATTTTTTCTCCCTCTCTTCAATATTATAAAGATCATATTTCTGAAAACACTGTTGCTATATACCATGGCATAGAGAATATAGTTCATCTGGTATTGTAATTTACTGAGTTATTTATCTAATTATGTAACATTGATTTTGTATCATTATATTTACTCATAGCTCTGTTCCCAGCTTCTCCTTCACAAAAACACCTTGAGGAAAAGGCATATTCACACCATTCCTGATGTTTTTAGGACCATGGTTTGCATGCATTATTCCTCATTAATAGGTGTTTGTTGAATGGGCCAATCTACCATATCTGGATGACCAATACTCAAAGACACACACTGCAAAGATAAACTAAGTATCAGTATATCCGACATGAGTGAGTTTTTTAGACCATTCAGAGTAACATTTTAGGGTTTTGTGGTATTTCAAGGTCATCACGACACATGATAAAGGCTACTGAAGTATGAAACTGGGTATTGCTATGTAATATAGGGCTAGGTGGTAAGATGGTAGAACATGTCACATGCTTCTGTAACCACCACCGTCACCAACACCAGCCCCACCACCACCCCTGGTACCAGTATGCTTAGGGTAAAGACCAAATTCCACGTATGTCCCCACATGGCTTATTCCTTGTCCACATCTCTACACTAGCAGCTTCAGCTCACACATTCGTCCTATTCAGTCAGGTAGTTCTGTTTTTTTTGTCCTCAGAGGCACCATAATTGCTCCTGCTACAAGCCCTTTGTCATGTTATTCCTCCATGAGCAATTCTCCTATCTGCCCTTCCCCCTTTCTAACTAGCCAATGCCTACCTGTTCTTCAGGAAGGTCTTTTGAGACAGCTTCTGCCCTTAATGTAAGTGAAACTTCTTACTTATATGTCCATATAGCCCTCAGAATGCTTATTACAGTTTATAATTATGTATTCATGGAGAGATCACAGGGATAACATCAATTTTCCCCCACTGTCCTCTGAGCAGCATGAAAGCCAGGTCTTTACCTGGCTTGCTTACCATCAGATCACAGTGCCTAGTATTGTGAACAGGAAGGAGTTGCTTGTGAATACACCAATAAATGTTTAATTTTATCTTCTGACTACTTCATACATGTACATATATATGCATGGCACACACGTTTTTTAATTTGGAATAATTATGCAAGGTTACCTACGAGGCTGCCTATGTATTTTTTTAAGTAAACTCTAAGTCCAACATGGCGCTCAAACTCATGATGCCGATATCAAGAGTCACATGCTCTACTGACTGAGCCAGCCAGGTGCCCCCTCCCAGGTATTTTTAAGCATATTTTAAACAGCAGGTGACTCATTAACTTGGATGCTATGGAAATCCACTGGAATTCTCATTACTCTAAACCCAAGTACTTTGTTTCTTTAATCAAATACACAGTATGGTCCACGATAAGAGTTAAATCTGGTGCTGATAGGGGATTTCCTGGATTTTTGTCTATGTGAAAATGACTTCATACTCCTGGCTAAAACATGAACTACTATTTATCACTGAGAACATTCAAAGCAACATGACACTTTTGAATTCCAAGAATCAATGAAAATGTCAATTACTGCTAGATGGACAGGCAGAAAATACAATTTTGTCCGTTCTACTCTTGTCCTGCAAGACTTATGCTCCTGTTCCATTTTCTGAACAATCTAGTAAAATTCAATTTACTTTTTCAATTTGTCTCCAGCCAAGCTTCCTTCTGTCAGCTATGCAGACATTTCAATGCTGGCCACATAGAGTACCCGGAGAAGGACAACTAGAATGAAATTACCTGTGCATTTGCGATCTGTGTCTTCTTTCTTTGACCCACTAATCGTCAACTTGCAGTTGAAGTTTTCCTCCCAGTATTCAGCAAACCATACATTTCTTCTGTTGTTTTCAAGTGTGCGGGACGTAAAATAGGCATCAAACCCTAAACAGAGTTAAATGAAAAGGTCATTGTTTATGGGGCACTGCTGGGACGTTTAGAAATAAAAACACCAGTGATGGTTTTTCTTTGTTTTAGTAGACTGGATGCTCTTTTGTGCCAATAAAAAAGAAAGAAAAGAAAAGAAAAGAAAAGAAGAATAAAAGAAAAGAAGAATAAAAGAAAAGAAAAAGAAAAGAAAAGAAGAATAAAAGAAAAGAAGAAGAGAAAAGAAAAGAAAAAAAGAAAAGAAAAGAAAAAAAGAAAAGAAAAAAGAAGAAAAGAAAGGAAAAGGAAAAGGAAAAGGAAAAGGAAAAGGAAAAGATCCCAGTGCTAACCTATGGCTAAATCCCTATTTCAATCTGTCAGGCAGGGATGTGACCTACAAATGACAGTCACAATGGCCTTAAAGATGACATGATCACAACATGTCTTGCATCTCCAGTGATGCTAGACCAGGGACAAAGTGTCTTCTCTTCATCATCAAGATAGTAATTGATAATTTCAGTGCTTACTATGGAGACGATTCTGTGCTTCACATAGATTCTTTTATTCATCTCAACAACCGACACAGCAACTACTATCATTCCCACTTTGCCAATGAGGAAACAGAGGCTCAGATGAAATAGAAGCATGCCCAAAGTCAACCATTAGGTCATGCTGCATCTCAGACTATGTGAGCTACTGACCTGTGAATAGCATTTTAACCCCTCCCTTTAATAATGCTCCATTGTGTCATTGATATTCTAACCAAAATGGAAGTTTCTGAACAGGCCACAAGTAAATGCGAGTCTAACATAAAGCTCAGTGTTGCTCACTGAGTGCGGGGGTGTGAGGAGCAGAAACTCAAGAGACCAGGTCCCCAGGAAATCTCTTGCTACCTCTTTAGGAGGGCAGCCTTAAATGTTCCAATGGAGCCACAAGGTCTTAGGAGAATCAGACAGGATTCAGTGTCATGAGGCAGGCTGGAGGGCCAGCTCCAGCACTTCCTAAGTCAGGGGAACATGAGTAAGTGTATGCTTCCCTCAACTTCCTTTCATCTTTCTGCAGAAATGAAGACGACCCTACCTCCTTCCCTCACAGCACCTCGTGTGGGGTGGTGAGAAGACTTTGGAAACTTACAGAGTTCAGTGTTAACAACCACAGGAGATGGACTTGCTTTCACATTATTTAAATTACTCAGTTTTCCCCTCATTTTAAGACCATAAAAAAATAGCTTTGGACTCTAAACTCCATGAAAGGAGCTTATCAGGTTAACTCTATTCATCACTAAGTGGCCAACACCGAATTCATGGTCTGACGTATACGAAACCTACTATAAATAGAAAATCTGAAATAAGTAAGAGACAGAGTAAAAAGAAAAAACAAAAGCACAAGAGATTATAGAATATTTTAGGGAAAATAGAGTATTTGGCATCTCTTAGGTCATTTTCCAGGCTCTTGTCAGTACATGCTGGCCAACTGTCTTTTTATCCCACTACCTTAACTGATTTGAAAGTAATCTGGCTAGAATACGTGATCACATTCTGCTATCAATACTGATTAAGTTACCCAGCTGGAAGTCCCCCTGCCTCCCTGTTCTCCCACAGACCTGCCACCAGACAACTATTAAGTAGAACACAACAATATTCCTAAACAAAAGAAAATCTTTGGGGGAAATATATATGAGTCCCCGATGTTTCCAAAAACACTAAATATATGTGTTCAGTCATGTATACACATACACACATGCATACATGGTGACTGGTGACCCAGCTTTTTGCCCCATGTTCCCCCTCCCCCTGGCCCCCCCAAAAACCCAATTAATCAACAGTGCTAGATTGTGACAATGACCCCTAATTAGACCGTGCTTCCAGGGCTTCATACCTATCTACACGTCCCCTTTTCTGCACTGCGCCCTTCTCCGTGGGACATGGATAGGTGTGACGCAAGCAGAGGCTGGGAAGCCCTGGCCTCACTGTGGCTTGTTTTTGTGGAATTCTCTTTCTCGGAATCCAGCTGCCGTGCTCTAAGACATTTGACAGGAGGATGGTAGGTCCTGGGGAAAAGTCCAGCCCGTCTCAGCAAAACTTCTTTGGAGATTGCAGCCCTCCAGCGGACCGTGGTAGAAGAACCACTTAGCTAAGACTAGCTCCCGTTGCACAGTGGTAGTTGATGATTAAGCCAGTAACACTGGAGGTTAATTTTTTAAGTAGCCAGGCAACTGAAACACTCACAGCACCTGGAGCCTCTATGCGTAACACGCAAACAAAACACCTTTCGGGAAGAAGCACCCTCGACAGAACACGTCCAAGTTTTAGAAGTAAACTCTTCCGCCGCCTGCCACAGGTCTGAATCCCAAACCAGCCTCAGAATAGGAACTACTAAAATGGCTCAGACTGTAGCAAGGATATATCCATGCCTCAGCTCAGAAGAAAACATCTTTAAAGGAAACCTCATCACTGAAAATGTCTATCGCGTCAAAATGCTTCTCTCCATCCTGTGTCTGCTGGAAACACAAGAGCCCGTTGAGGAAGGAAGGACTAGTATTGCGGCTAATGTGCAAGGTAGGTGACCATGGAACATTTAAAAGAGAAGAAAAAGAAAGGAAAGCAGCAGTCAGAACTTCCCTCTGATCTGAGCAAGAACAAACAGACTTCAGGAAAGAAAGCAAGTACCGTGAAGCCTGTCTGTATGCACTACAGCACAGCACAGAAAAGGAGCAGGATGTCTGAACCACAACCCCTGTCCTTTTCACTCACATAAATAGCTGATGCTTAGCTTCCTCCTCTTCCTCCTCCCTGTGAGCCCGCTGGCTACCTGCACCTGTAAGTTGAGAACTGCTCTTGCTTCCCAAATGCATGTATATATATGGATTTCCTGAGTATCTCCTAAGATGCAGATTCTGATTGAGGAGGCCTGGGGTGGGGCCAGATACACTGCATTTTTAACAAGCCCCAGATGATGCTCATGCCGCTTATACTTTAATAAGCAGGGCTCCAGGGCAAATCCTCCATTTTAACAAACCCCACATGATCCTCATACGGCCCGGACTTTGAGAAGCAGGATTCCAGAGCAAATCCTGAACTTCAGCAGGTGGGACTTGAGCAGTTCCAGCCCAATTTGTAAGATCTCAGTATTGCCACCCTCTTGGCCTCAAATTTATGCCTTGGTTCAGATGGCAGGAGCTTTGCCTTGCCATCCTATTGCCTGCAGATGGCCCGGGAAGATAGAACATGCTGTATTACTTGCTGGTGAATTTTCCTGAGCATTGCTGCTCTGGGCCCCTTTGCAGCCTCCAAAGCTATTCCTCACCTGTATGCCCTGTCACCACTCTGGGCTTTCCAGCCTGGCATTTCAATCTAGCTGCTGTGTCTTAGTGTTGCTGAAAAGGTAACCTGAAATAGCCCTGTGTCTTCACTACCTCCTCTGAAGGTCCATGGACTCTGAGGGGAAAACTCAGAGCGTTCAGTCAAGTAGTAATGTAGCATATATTTGCTTTTGAGTGGTGTCCTGAAGACCTCAACAGTTTGGCTTTTTTTGTTATGGAAGCCGCACGGTGTACTGGTGAATATAGACATCAGAGACACGCTGTGTGGGTCTGACTTCAACATTCCCATTTTCTACCTGTATGACCTTGAGCAGATGACTCAGCTATTTTGTGTCTCAGTTTCCTCATCTGTAGAAGGGGATTAATTTTAATATCTACCTTAGTGTTGTTAGAGGGGTTAAATGAGCCATTATTTGTAAAGTACTCAGCATTGTGCCTGATGAAGTAAAATATAGACTGTTGGTTGTAAAATAACCATACTCATCCATTAAATATTTCTTGAGCATTTACCCTGTGACAGGCACTGTTCTCTACATTCACTAATCTTGGGTTAAGACAGATGATCCCTCATTGGATTGATAGCTAGCCTGGTGGGGAAGATAGATTTTGGCAAGTACCACTTAAATAAATATAAAATTACAACTGTGATGGTCTCTATGAAGGAAGGGTACATGATGTCCTAGCATTTGGGGAGCACCCACATGCACAGAGACAGAACTGTCTTGGAGTGCCAGAGAGGGCTACTTGGAGGGAGTAAACACAGATGAGAAAAGGAAAAAAAATAGGTTTTAACTGCAAGTAGAGGAAGCAAAGAGACTGGACATTTAATCAGATGGAATCGCATGTGCTTCGTCTTAAGAATACTGAAGTCATTTAGCATTTTAGAATCTCCTAGGACAACCCAGACTTAAAATCAACAAATATAAATGAACCATCTCCTATATATACATATGTGCAATGTAGAATTGCTACTAAAATTCTAATAAACCAATGGCATAAATGTTAATGTTAATGTTAATGAATAAATATATGAATAAGCTATTTTTGTGAGATGTCAAAGTCAGGGGCTGGAATGAGTAAGCCAATCAAAATGGTAAAACCAGCAGCATGGGCTCACCGTGCTGGGACAAAAACCAGTTTCAGAAAACAGAGCTCCTCTCAGACAAGTCAAAGAAGCAGAAACAGAGGTCAATAGCTGTTATTCAATCGAGTGAATCCTTGCTGATTGACCTCAGTTTAGTTGAGTCCAATTTCTTTCAGGACCTACCAGTTTGTTTATTTCTCTTTAGCAAGGTCATGGCAAGAGATAAATTAAGTCTCCCTGGTTCCCTCATTTTCATCCTTATGGAATGAAGCTGTCCAGGAAATATTCAAATTTTTAAAAGAGATCTTGCTGTAGCCATGTGTTCACAATGCCCTGGAATGTTCTTGGTTGCCTTTTGGGTTAGGCACACATCATACCTCTGCTTTATTAACAGACAAGGAGCTTCTGCTATGGGGTGGTCCAAGGCTTTCCCTTTGGCTGCAGGCTCTAACCCAATACTCTTGGCCTATCATTACAGTTTCTGTACCCTAGTGATTTTACCTTTTTTTTTTTTTTTTTTTTTTGCAGGGCCTGAACTCACAACCCCAATATCAAGAGTTAGATGCCCAACTGACTAAGACACCAGGAACCCCAACTTGTGTTTTTTTAATTTCATTTCATTTTTATTTTTTTTTTTAAGAATAGGGTATTTAATACAGGATGTACAATCACCAAGGTGCAATAGAATCAGGGACAGAAGCAGAAAATGGAATAACTCTAATATGTAGACAGGGGTATGTATGTGTATTCCACTGAATTGAGACTTTATTCCTATTCTTATAGGAGCTCAGAAGAAAAGTGATCTGGACACACATGCCTTCATATTGGTTAAATTATCAGAGTTTTAAAATTTAACCCAGGCACCAAGACCGGGGTTTCAGCTCACAGAAAACAGAATAAGAATTATGTTAAAGGAGAAAGGTCATTCTTGTATGTGGAGCTGATGAAATTCTTAGTATTAAATTATTCCTTTTGTTGAACAGATTATTTTAATTTCAGAAGTTAATCTACAGGTGATTCTAAGGCAAATGTCTCCCTGGGTACATGTTGAACAAAATTCATATAACCTTGGAAGTAAACCTAAAACAACATGGAAATAAAAAGGAGGGTTTTAGCTGGCATTACAACTACATTTATATGGTTCTTTCCTCTTTAACTGGGGTGCTGCCCTCAAATGCCCCCTGAAATTTGTGGCTGAGACAAGAGTGTGCAAATCAAGAGACACATAATTTATCCAGGGCAGGATGTTTGGGAGGTGACCTTTCCAGCTGAAGAGGAAGAAGCTCTCACAAGTATGTGCCATGAGAGGAAAGCTATCAGAGTGTCAAGAGGGGGTTAGAGGACACAGCTGCCTGTTCAGCCAGGGTGAAGTGATGCTGACAGATACTAATGAGGCTCCACGCAGCATAAGAGAGTGACCACCAAGTAGCCCTGATTGCTGCTTTAACCACCCAAGCCATGCATTGCGGGTTAGAACATCACTGTCAGCCTAAATGGCAGGGAGCACCCAAGGCTTCTTTCTACCAGCTCATAAAGGAGAGGCTCTTAGCTCTTCTTGAGCCATCTATGTTCTACATTCGACTCAGGAAGGATGGCTAATGATTTAGAAATATACAGTTGCTGGCACATCATAGGGATGTGATGCAGAACAAATCCGTGAATGAATAAAAAGACAGACAGTGAGAGAGAGAATGACAGCGAGAAGGAGGGAAGGGAAAGGAGAACAGAAGAGGAGAAGAAAGGAGAGGACAGTGGGGACGAGGGATGGAGGGGAAGGTATGAGGGGAGGAGAGGCGAGAAGAACCGAATAGAGTAAGAACGAGGGGAACTCACATTGTCTGCTACCAAGAGGGTAAATCTGAAAAACAAATTTTGAAAACAAGGCCTTATTTGTTTTACCCCTTTTTCTATGTATATAACTCATAGTGGGTTAAACTGTGGTCCTCAAAAAGATATGTCCATATCCCAACCCCCTGAACTTGGGAGTTATTTGAAAACTTATTTGAAAAATATTTTCATAGTGGATAACAAGAAATTATATGGCAAATGGAATTAAGTTAAAGATCTCTGAGCGAGATCATCCTGCATTGTCTGTTTGGGCCCTAAATCCAATGACAGGTATGCTTATAGGAGACAAAGGGAGCAGAAGCTGTCGGGGAGGTCATGTGTAGATGCAGGCACAGACTAGAGTAATGGAGCCATAAGGCAAGGAATGCCTGGAGCCACCTGAAGCTGGAAGAGGCAGGAAGTATCCTCCCCAGACAGCCTTCAGAGGAAGCAGCATCAAATTGACATCATCCTTTCAGACTTCTGGACTCCAGAACTGTAAGATTATGAAGTTCTATTGTTTTTAAGCCACTAAGTTTGTGGTCAGTTGTAATGGAACCCCCGGTAAACTAATGCACTCATGATAAGTAAAAAAAAAAAAAAAGTCTTATTGGGAGATACCTTTCTACGGCTTCTCTCTGGTCTGGAAGACATTTGTTTCTCAGATGTTGCAAACTGATGTCTTGCAGAACATATTTAACCTATGGACTTGTCTTTTCTATTTCTCCCAAGAGTATTTCATTTCATTTTTTCCCCAAGAGTATTTTAAAGCTAATTTAAAAATCAGAAGATTTCACTTGTAAGTCCAAATTTTTGGCTTCACTTGTGAAGTCAGATGATCCTTTAACACAGACCCCATTCCCACGTGGCAGCCATCGCGTGCCGAGGAGTGGCTATTCCCTTCAGGTGAGCCTGCATTCTCCAGCTCACAGTATTCCCCCACCACCTCTGATGGCTTCAACCTGGCCTCTTTTTGCATTTGTAAGATGCGTTTTGTCATGGTTGACACTGAAGTTTCCACTCCCAAGAAATGCATCGCCCCTTACTTCAATTGACACATTTGCTGCAACATGAGTGGTATACAGTCTCCACTGAATGGAGTATCTCAGGCCCCTAAGAATATATCCATGAAAAAGCTACTAAGAACAGAGGGATGTCGGGAAAGAAGGAGGATTTAAAATTAACACAGTGCACCTGGGTGGCTCAGTCAGTTAAGCATCAGACTCTTGATTCCAGCTCAGGTCATGTTCTTAGGGTCGTGAGATTGAGCCCCACCTCGGGCTCCACACTGGGCATGGAGCCTGCTTAAGATTCTCTCTTTCCCTCTCCCTCTGTCCCCCACCCTAAAAAAAACTAACACGAGAAATGTATCCTCATATACACAAACAATAATCACTTAAAAGATATAGCAAAAGAGAAGACCACAATTAAAAGAATAACAATAAAAAATACCTATTGAAGAACAGGTATACCCTTCTACGTAATCAAGTTGACTTTCATCCATCAGGAGTTTTGTTTTAGTTTATTAACCTTTCCCTATGTCAATTCTCTAGAAGCTAAATTTGTACATTTTACATCATTTTAATAAAAATATTAACATCTTTTTTCCCCCTAGACCTAGACAAGTTACCTTCAGAGTTCATATGGAAAAAGTATTAAGAATGAGGAGACTTCTGAAAAAGAAGAGCAACGGAACATGAGTGTTTGGGGTGCTGAGGATTGGAGGGCAGGATGAGGAGGGCAAACTCTACCAGGTAATATAATGTAACAACAGATTATAAATCCTCTATGATTAAAAAGACTCCTGACATAAGAATAAAGAGATCAATGGATCACTGAAATCCAACAGAAAGTCCAGAAAGACTTGATTGCACATGCGAATTTCATATAACAGAGAATAAAGGTAGTGTTTCAAATCACTAGAAACATGTTACCCTTTTAATAATCCCATTAATAAACAGCAACTGGTTGGGTAATTGGTTAATGATCACACTGAATCCCAGTTCGGAATGTGACATTGTATTAGCCCACAAAAAAATATGGGAAGCATTACATGGACTTAACCATAGTAAGTGAACATGGGGTTTCCCATCTCTGTAAGAGAATGGATTTTGTACGCTTGCAGAGACCAGAGATCCTCCACACTTGGTGTGATGCCACCGGCTGCAGAACATCCATGGTAGGGTCCAGTGGCATGTGGCACTCTCCCCATTCCCTGGGCCCATGGCCCTCACTGCACTTGCACAGTGCTGTGGGAGATCATGTCCTTGTCTGTCTGTTTCTCTCTCATGACTCTGAGTTCTTACCATGAAGAAACTGCCCAAGTGCCTGTAAACATTTATTGAAGTAAATCGAAGTTGGAGACATGTAATCAGTTTGGCAAGAAAATCACTGGTGATCTAGTGGGATGAGTTAGGCTTTCAGATGTGCCCCCAAATTTGCTGGCTGTATTTACTGAGAGTGGCGGAAACCAGCCATTATTTCTGAGAAAACAAATAAGAATTACTGCAATGGAAATTATCCCACAAAGAACAAAAATCCCATGGGAAGTGTTTATGGATGAGGTAGAAGGAATAATGTTTGCAATATTATTCCACAAAATGCCTCCAAAGGGCTGTTGCATATTATATAATGCTAGAATGCTTGCCATTTTTCACTCTTTTAAACTGTCTGGGATGTAGAAGGGCATTTTATGTAATCTGAGTACACTTATATGGGAACAAATATGGGTATAAACAATACATATTAAATTGATAGTTTTAGCATTATAATGGTTAAAAGCAGACCCCTAAACTAGAATTCTAGGGTTCAATTCCTAGTTTTGTCACTTGCTAGCTAGATGACCTGGAGCAAATGGCCTAACCAGGCTAAGTTTCTCAGTCTAAGTTTCTCATTTTATCCATTTTTCAGGATAAAATGATGATAATATCTACTCCATAGGATTGTTAAGAGGTTTCCATGTGAGAATATATGCAGTGTTGAAAATAATGCATGGCACATAATAAGACTACAGATGTTAGCTAAATTAAAAGAAAATAAACACAGACACACATGTAAAGTGACTAAAAAAGAGAGAGTACAAGAGGAGGAAATTTAGAAAACTTTGAACTTGAACACCAGAAACTCTCAGTGAAATAGTCATCTATCAAGGTCCTGGCTCTGGAGTCAGATAGACCTGAGTTTGAACCCTAACTCTGCCAACCACCAGCTATTTTATTTAACTTCTCTTATGCTAAGTGGATCACTTACTGTCCATGTTTTGTTGTTGACCTGGATATTCATTCACTCGTTTGCTTCTCCATCATTTACACACGTATATATGCATTCATTCTTTCATTTATTCCAGAAGAAACTTAAAGTGGTATCTTTGTTTCAGCTATTAAGTGAGTACAATTGTACCTACCTTAGAGATGGGTGTAAAGATTTAAAATATGAAGGCTAAACCAGCTAATATCTTACAGTTGCTAGTAGCAGCCAGATAGTATAAAGCAACCAACCACCTTCTGTCTGAGAAAGCCCCTCCTTGATTTCCTATGCCATGTGCAGCATCTGTGAGCTTAACAGCTGGAATAGATGTTGCTTTGCAGCAACTCAGGATGTGTAAGTTCAGTAGACAAGAAAGATACAAGGCCATCCCTCAAGTGAGTGCTTCAGGAGGTGAGATTTGAAGAAGCCAACTTCCTGGAGGCCACAGGGTATGGTGGAAGGTTCCTGCTCTTCCTTCTTCTACCCCACCTTCATAACGATGCTCACCTTAAACCCCTGTGTTAGCTAGTTAAATGTTCTATACAGAGCATTGGTCAAGGGTCAGACTCAGCGATCACTCACATAGCTTACAGCATTAACTTGGCCTTGGGTTTTTATTGTCGTTCCTATCATTTCTTGCCTTCCTCCCCTCCGGCCTCCCTCATCTTTCCCTTCATCAGTCCATACGACATTATTTTCTATTTCTATGTCTTTTTTTTCAGTAACAATGAACCTTTGTGCAATCTTGGCTGTGACACATATTAGTGCTATATGTCAAAAGTCATAAAAAAAGGTACAAACTCTTTGATCTAGTGATTTTACTTCATGGTACTTACCCAATGAAGTAAGTATATGCGTTTTTTTTTCCTAAAGATTTTATTTATTTGACAGAGACACAGCGAGAGAGGGAACACAAGCAGGGGGAGAGGGAGAGGGAGAAGCAGGCTTCCCGCGGAGCAGGGAGCCCGATGCGGGGCTCGATCCCAGGACCCTGGGATCATGACCTGAGCCGAAGGCAGACGCTTAACGACTGAGCCACCCAGGCGCCCAGTATATGCATTTTTTAGAAAAGATGTATGAAGTACCGGATGATATTAAGAAATCATTAATTTTATCAAATGTGATAATGGCATGATGATTATATAAATAGGTTCTTACCAGTTAAGAGATACATTCTGAAATATTTTAGGTAAGAAGTCCTAAAGTCTGGGATTCAATCTGAAATGTCCCTTCACCATAAAAGTTCAGAGGGAATAGTTAAAACATAGAAAAACACATGGTGCTTTTGCTCACATTTTCATAAAAGGAAATATGGTATATGGTAGGGATTGTCTTTATAGAAACCAAGAATAATAGGGTGTGTTGCAAACATTACTTATTTATTAGTCAGGGTCTGTGGCTTAATATTGCTATTTGCATTATAAAGACTTTTTTTTTTTTTTTCTGTAGGACTCAAAAGAGTGTAGAATTTTCTGTGATTTCCTCCTAGGCCACCAAGAGGCTTCCTTGTGGGAGAGTACAAGTATGACAGGGAGCATATCCTACATTCCACAGAACACACATCCTGGTATTGTCCTCCTGCTGCCATCAGGGTTGAAAATCTACCATATGATTAGTAGATCTCAGGGAAGTTCCTTCATTTTTTTTAAAAACCATGCCTTCGAGAATCTGTCAGGGAAGAGGAACTCTTCTCTGTCTCCTGAACTCCAAGACCCTTCTCAGCTTCTATTACTTTCTCAACATCCAGGAAGGAACATGACAGTAAGTTCCCAGCCAGGCTGTTGGCCCAATTACCTAGCTGAAGGAGATCATGTTAAATCCCAAACAATCACTGAGGATCTGCCAGGGAATTCTCCAACTGCCTTTCATAAAAGACAGCCTTTAGATAAGAAGAGGAATGCTTGGCAAGGCCTGATGCATCTCCCTAGAGCTGTGCTATGGTGGCCCACAAGTACTCATATGTGTACACTTCCTCTCTCCAGGAGCTCAGCCTCTGTTCTGCATGAGGTATTTGCAGAATATCTATGTCTGCAATAGTAGTTCATAGCTCTGGCTACACACCGGAATTGTGTATGAAACATAAACACACACACACACACACACACACACACATACATATACACACACAGGCATACACACACCCCTAGGCCTGGACTCCAGGCCAGACCAGCTAAATCAGAGCTTCTGTCGGTGGGCCTAGGCATCAGCATTTCAACTTCTCAGGTTATTCTGCTGTGCAGTCTAGAATATTGCTCTAGAATATTATGTGATTTTATCACTCATATGTACATTTTACACACCACCCTAGAAGAGTTGTCCAAGGGACACCAGAAACACAGAAGACAAGGTCTCTTAACTTGAATGTATCTATTTTTGGTATATGTATATCATGATTACTCATATAGTATCTATTCTTGGTATATGCATCATGATTACTCAGATAATATCACCTGTTCAAATGCCTTTTAAAACATCAAATAAAGATTGAGTATGTTGTCATAATTGATTGCATCTCAGTGTCATTCTTTTAAAATTGTTATACATTATATGAAAGCTTCCCAACATTTTAATTAATAAACTCTGCCATACACAGAGTATACATATATTTATTCAAGCTTGATATCATCCTAATTAATGCAGGGTCAGATTTATGCTTCCATAGTAAATTTTGTGAACATTTGTAATACATGATTTTTCTGAGAAATGTTTAAGAATTTTTAAGATCATATTATGATTACACTCACGCATGCCTATAGTTTTCCAATAATCATAACATTACAAAGTAAGGAATTTAACCCAGAGCAGTATTGAACTTTAACTACTGGAACTTACCCATTTTTCCAGCCAACAACAGAGTGAAACCCAGACAAACTTGTCAGAGAATTATTCTGCATTGTGGAAGCTTCACGTTTTATTTTTAATAATGGTACAAAACCACGTTGCCTGGTTACCATCTTCATTTTGTACCCTGATCTAAAAATGTCTCAGCAGCCAGAAGTTTTCAGTAAGTTTAATACCTAAGCTTATATAATCAAACATCTATAACAACCCAGAAGGAATTTTACCAAAATGATACTTCATTTCTTCTTAATCACAGATTCGGCCACTGCCTAAAGATTGGGTAAAATAATAATAATGATAATAATAACAATAATAATTTTGAAGGAAGGACTTTTCTTATGCAGATCTGAGAGGAAGAAGAAAAAAGTAAGGAAAAAAAAAAAACCCTTAAAAAAATACCAATGTCCCAAATGTTTGACCATGTACTATTTCAATTCCCATGGAAATATAAATCAAGAGAAAAAAAAGTTGGAGACTCTGAAAATCTTAAATTGATTTTTAAGACAGCACCTCATAATTGCATGACAAACATCCCTTCCTGGGGTATTTTCAGATTTGAGTAGAACTGTCTAACATCCTGGATTTTTGATCCCGATTTCAGCAATTCCTAAAGCATGTTATTTTGATGCATACTATTTCTCTGTGTATTATTTGGCATATTAATGAAGACATCATACTTTCAGAAATGTAAAAACAGGCTGAAATAAATGCCCCTAATGTCTTCATGCAAAGATCAAGCTCAAGAAGCAAATTCAGATTATTTAATTCTTTTACCACCCACATTACCAAGCTATTTTCGGGGTAAAGACACCGCACTAGATGTTGTAATAGGAAAGGTTATTTGTTCTGAACTCTACTCTCTTTCACTTTTGGGCAACTATATCCTATTTTCTAGAAATCCACTTACACATTTACATGGTTGTACTAGGTGTGACTGACTGGGTTAGGGGTAAGCACCTAACCCAATTTGTGTCAATCAAATTCCTGTCCTTGGGAACCTGAAGTTGGAAATAATGAAACTCCTGAATTAACCCAAATAGTAGAGACATAAACTTAGGAGTTGCTGACAGCAGTCATGAAGACTGGGAAGTAGAAAAAGTCAGTTTGCATTGGGAGCAAAGAGTGAGTCAATCAGAGGCCAAGAGAGAAGAGACATGGAGGGGAAAAAAAGAAATGTCTTGCATTTTCTACAGGGATCAAGTCCCTGGTTCCAATCTTTCTCTAAGACCTAGATAAGTTCCTTGTCTTTGGCTTCTATAAGACATCTTTTTAACTTTATAAGTTATCCCCCCCCTCCTTTGTGCTTAGGCAATTCGCAATGGGTGTCTGCCATTGATTGGTAACTCTAAGGGTTGTAATTAATATTGATGTGCGGCTATGTCAGATATGGATCTTGTTCTCAAGGGAATTGCTAAGTAGGATACACAGATAATTAAAAAAAAAAAGGAGAGTTTTAGAAGTTATAGAGATGAGATAATAGACATTTTCACAGGAAGAAGCAAACTTCCCTGGCTCTGGGTAAGGTGGATCAGACAAAAAAGTTTTTCAGAGCAGTGATAATCAATGCATTTGAAAAGGTATAGAATGATGACCAGCACTATTTTTTTGTAGGTAATCGATGTTCTAGGAGTACAAATTCAATTTTATGCCATTTGGTTCAGACACAGAAATCCTTGTTTTTCCTCTCAATGTGGAATACCTCATAGGGGAACTCCATGCTCTATTTTAGCTAAGCAATGGGATGAACTGGATATGCAAACCATATAGCAACATAGTAAATATGGTCTTGCCCTGAACATGATATTTCCAACAACAAAATATAGTCGGCATTATTTGCACCATAGCCCTACTGATAGCATTCTCTTTAGAGCAGGCAGCACCAGAGGAGAATTTTGTGACAGTAACTGGCAGAGCCTGTGCTTGTTACCTACGTCACTGACATTATCCAAAGAAATATATTCCCATTTCATTCACCAGGGATTGCTTCTTTGTCATCTAAATTTCAAGTGTTTTGGATTAAAAAAAAATGACAGAGCAATTAATCAGAGCAAAAATTAATTAAATTAATTAAAGCAAGAGGTCCCATGGTAGGGAAATTATGAAAACATAATACACAATCACTACCTCCAAGACACTTTCAGCTTTGGGGGGTAGGTGAGAAAATACAAATAACAATAAAAACAGTAAACTGACTAATGTTTATTGAAAAAAATAATTATACTGGATTAAGGGTGTTAAATGTATTAATTCAATCTTCATAAACATCCTATGATTTAGCCATCATTATAATCCCCATTTGATGACTGAATGAACTGAAACTTAGGTAGTATAAATAACTTGCCCAAAGGCTTATAGTTAATAAGTGGAACCTGAACACAGTCTGCCTGATTCCAAAGGGTAAGCCCTTAACCACAATGCAAAAAGAAATAAGAGAACAAAGCCATATAAAAATTTCAAAGGTACTCTATAAATGTTACAGGAATTCAGGGGATGAAAGGGAACGGCAGGCTGTAGTTATGTGCACTTATTCCATGGCAGAGCTGTGATCTGAATTGAGCCTTGAAACTGCAGAGTTCATACAGACAGGAAGAACTAAACAAAGTAGAAGATGATAGCAAGAATAAAGGGGTGACATGATTGTATCATATGTGTTTCTGGGTGTTGACTAGATGGAATTGACTACAATGGATGCTTTATTCATGGAAGAACCTTATGTAAAGTTATGATGGAACTAGGCTGTGGACTGTCTCAAGCATAAGAAGTTTGCATATTATCTCATGGGCATTGTGAAATCATTGAAGACCAGTTCTTAAGAAAGCCTACCGTAATGTATGGTGATTAACATAACATAATAAAATAAAATTTAAAAAAAAAGAATGCATACCATGATAACAGAAGGACTTGAGGAAGAATACACTAGCAAGACTGGAAGGAAGAAGGTTCACATTTGCTGACTGACAATGGGATAGAAGCATTCATCTGTGTGGTCTAATATAATTCTTATAACATCATGAAATATAGAAACCGCTGTGTCCATACTTGGTTGTCAGGGAAAATGCCTCTTTCAAGGTCACCAAGTGGAAAAATTAGTCTCGTCTGTTTAAAACCCATACTCTTAACAATTCAATATGAAAAACTCTAAGCAGAGACATTGCAAAGCTATGATAAAAGTAATAACAATTAACATTATTAAGCATTTGCTATTTCTAGATTCTAATTGATTTACATTAAATAAGCTATTTGAACCTTCCAATAGCCCTGGATAGGTACTACACTATTCCCATTTTTCACATGAGAAAAATGAAGCAGACATAGCATGGGGACATCTGCCCATGGAGATGGGAAAAATGTTTCTTCATTACGGAGGGAGATGAGATTGCATCCAGATTTTCTGGCTCTACAGTCCGTGCTCATGGCTCTGCTTGGAGCCCCTCAGTTACAACAGCAGGTGACTAAGAAATAATATGCATGCCAACTAGAGTAGAAAGTTTTACAAGGACAGACAGAAAACAAGGACCTTGATGGAGAAAAAAAGGAGATTTGGTGACTGGATCTAGAGTTTGGGGGGAAAATTGATGGAATAATTTTGTTTTGTTTTTAAATAGAAAGATGGTGTGAAATCCCAAACACTGAACTTTAGGTGATGGCTGAACCATGAAGGAAAATGCTCTCAAGTGTAAAGCTATAGATTCAGAAGTCAAAGAAATGCATGTGATACTTGGAACTAAGAGAAAGGATAAATCAAAAGGAGGAGGAGGAGGAGGAGGAGAAACAAAGAAAATAAAATATATAAAGGAGAAAGGCACATGAAGAGATGAGTCATGAGAAATGTCCACATTTAAGGATGTCAAAGAGAAACAAAGAAGCCATCAGAGGAGATGGTAGGGGAATTGTCAGAGAAATAGAAGGAGGCCACAGGATATTTGTAAAAGCCCACAGCTCCATAAGATCTAGGGTCGGCTTTATTGACATATGATCCTCAGAACTCCTCATATGAGTGAGTCTCAATCACACAGGACTTCAACTGTAGAAGGGCCTCATGCTTTGGTTTAATGCTCTTGTGTCACCATTCTGGAATTCTTAATTTTTGAACAAGGGCCTTCACATTCTTATTTTGTACTGGACCTCACAAAAAAATATAGCCAGTTCTAGAAAGATCTCAGGGGTCATCTTTTCTAATTCCCCATTCAATGATACTTCCTTTCGAATTTTCCCGACCATATACTAGCAAATTTCTCAATAAATATCCAGTCACAAGGAACCTGGGGAGAGCCTGTTGCCTTCTCAGATAAGAAGAAAACAAAGTGTCAGTATAATTGTGCTGCCATTTTATATCTAACTTTCATGATTTACTAGATTTCAAATGTTTCAGCCAATAAACCCATAAATTCTTCACTGACAATTGCCAAGAATGTGGTTAGCACATGATAGGCACTCAGTAACTACTAATGAATTAAAGTGATTCTGAATCACATCTCTAGATGGTTGTTCACTTTCAGAAAAGATACCAACATGCAGTTATGGGCCAATTTAAGATTTCTGAATATGTCATTTAAAATTTACATTATTTCCCACATGGTAATTCTGAAAAATTTTAGAAAGCAATGGTCATATTTACACAGATCCTTCTTACTTTTTTCCATCTTCCCTAAAATTTAGGAGTTTCTTCATCACCTGGGTCAACTGTTACTTGGAACATACCCAATATTGCAGATGTTTTGGGTCACTTTAAAGCAGGGTTTCTCAACCTTGGCCCTATTAACACTGTGGGCCAGGTAATTCTTTGTTGTGGGACTGTCCTGTGCATTGTAGGACATTTAGCAGCATCTCTGATTTCTATGCACTAGATGCCGGTATGATCCTCCCCACTGCAAACTGTGACAAGCCAATGTCTCCAGAAACTGTCAAATATCTAGTGAGGGGCAAAATCACCCTTAGGTGAAATCCACTGATTTAAAGTATAACAACTCTACACAATGACTTTAACTGGGTGTGTGGCATTTGTTTCAGTGAATTACAGGGCTTCCTTAGTAGTGTATGGCACGGTTATTTATTTATTTACTTGTTTGTTTTTTATTGAGAGAGGCTGCATGCCTACATGTGAGCCTGGCTGAGGGGAGAGCACAGGGAGAGAGAGAATCTTAGGCTGGTTCCACGCTCAGGGCAGAACCCATTGCAGGGCTCCGTCTCACAACCCTGAGATCACGATCTGAACCGGATCCCAGAATTGGACGCTCAATTGACTGAGCCACCCAGGAGTCTCTATATATGTTATTTTTTAATATTATGATGCTTGCAAAGAGAGTATTCAAAATTTCATTATGGTAAACTTCCATGGGGAATGAGCCTTAGCCTCTTCTTTATACTATTTTGTGCTTTAGTTACTTCTTTGCACTTTCCATACTCTTTAAATTATTAACAATTAGAATGAATGCTTTTTATAATCAGAGAAAAATGGTGTTTTCATTTTGAAATCTGATTAGGAACATGTGGGTAGTAAGGAAATGGAGCCTCTGGGTATAGACACATTTAAGGAAGATTCGTAAGACAGACTTTCCCTGCTTTGTTTCCTGAGAACCCATATCCTACAGTTTATAGGAAATGGGAATAATAATAGAGTACATGAAGTTCTCCTTTATGTCCCAAAACTATTTGGTAAACACATAGGAAAAATAGGCTGATACAATAAGTCAGGGATAGTACTTTAGAATGAAGAAGTAGCCACACCTAAGCAGAGCTTCTCCTGAGGAAGAGGAAAAATGGTGCCATCAGCATCAGATGCCATGAACAAGGGGGTTTGAGAGTTTCTTGAGAAACAGGCCACCAAACTGAATTTCTTTTATACATTCATGTACTCAGGCATCTAAAACATGTTTCTTAAACAATTACTAATTTTTATCCTGATGATATAGATATATTCATAGAGCATGAGACACTACTCTGGCATTTCCCAAAACTTCATGTAGGCATTCATACCAAAATGATAGCAATAAATGTAATAAAATATAGATAATCAGAAAATCTCCAATATGTTAATTCATAATGCAAAAGATGATATTTTTTTTAAAAAATTGATGGCAGGTTAAGTGGTGAGGATTTAACGGTTATCTCTTTTTTTTTGTAGCATATTTTTTAAGGAAAATAAAAGAGTGAGAGAAGTTTTATCACTACCTCAGACGTCTCTTCTCAGATTCATCTTTTTTATTTTGTGTGATTATTCTTTTATTCCATTACAGCTTCTAATAAAGAAAAGGTGGTATGTGTATATGTATATATATATATATAGATATATACACACACACAATGGAATATTATTCAGCCATAAAAAGAATGAAATCTTGCCATTTGCAATGACATGGATGGAACTAGAGAGTATTATGCTAAGTGAAATAAGTTGGTCAGAGAAAGACAATACTGTATGATTTCATAAGTGGAATTTAAGAAACAAAACAAATGAGCAAAGGGAAAGAGAGAGAGGGAGACAAATCAAGAAACAGACTCTTAACCAAAGAGAACAAACTGATGGTTACCAGATGGGAGGGGGCTAGGTGATGGATTAAATAAGTGATGGGGATTAAGGACTGCACTTATCCTGACAAGCACCTGGTAATGTAGGGAAGTGCTGAATCACTGTATTTACACCTAAAACTAATATAACACTGTATGTTAAGTAATTGGAATTAAAATAAAAACTTAAAAATCCCCCCAAAAAAGTTTTATTGGACTACAAATGAATAAATAAATGTGTTAAATCCAATGTGTGGTTATAAGGATTTTTGAAAAAGCTATTGCTGGGAAAGTTTTCGTTTTATCCCCCAATTCCTCCCGAGCTTACTTGGGTCTCACTAGTGACTTAAATAATTTTGCCCAAGATGGATCCTCTCAGAGATGAGAATCATGGAAAAAAAGGAACTGTGATATTTCAGGTTTAATTTTTGTTTTCACCGGGTGGGAACATGGGGAGGAGAGATGATATCTGAAATTGAACTCTATACTAGACTGGAAAGAGAATAAAAGGTAAGCAAGAGAAGTTAATTTTGATTTATTATGAGAACTAATGTGTACCCCATTTGATGAATGGGATCTAACTCACATGGATGACAGAAAAGTAAATGAGGCTGTTTAAGGTCTATTTTGACTATTTTTGTTCAAAGGAAAATATACATAAAGTGGAAGAAGAAGAAGAAAAAATCATAAAATGGGAAAAAAAATCTCCAACCAAATTAGGATAGAGAAAGAGGGCATTTTGTCATTCTTAACAAATTCAAATTCAGGTTCAACCAAATGGACTATGAACATTCTGGCAGGACTAAAGGAAGACAGAAATTGATGAAAAATTATAAAAATTAAAGTATTATCAGGTCTCACACTGAAAAAATGTTTTCCCTACCTTAGAAAGGGGAGGACAAGAGAAGACAAATTATGGAAAACACCGAAGCCACTCTCTGGAAAATTTCCATGTAATTTTGTAACAAATCATCGCGAATACAAGACAAGAATTTAATGATCATTGAGAGATTGCTAACGTGTCTTAACAAAAACAAGGTGACACTGAGTCTCTCTTTCAGTGACCAGGCTCCATGAGCAGGCAGAACATCTAGAACACTTTGCACGTCCTCATTGGACAGGTTTATTTCATTACCATCTTTTACAGATCCTGTGAACAAACAAAAGAAATGCTGTTCAAATCCATCATTTGGCAAAACGTGAGTAAGGTAGATTTACAGCTGACTGAAGTAAGATTGTCGAACAATGGCTTAAAATAGAGCCAGAAGGCAAGATTGTAGAGAGAAGGAAGCACAGTTTTCGAATCAGATATATCTGGGTTCATATTTAGGTTCTATTCTCTCATAGCTATGTGCCCTCAGGCATGCTATTTAAATTTTCTAAGCCAGGGTTCATTTATCTTTAAGATGGGAGATACCAAGGATGACTTAGAAAGGATTTAAAATAATAATGCTGTGTAACATCATATAAAACATATATATGTAAAATATATGCAGAATGTCTAAGCTGAAGAAATGTTACTGCCTAATTATCGTTATAACTACCACTCCTCCTACTACTACTATCACTACTATAATCTAATGGGAGGCATCTAAGTGGTGTGCTACGGGCACCTCTTCTTGCTGCTGACCTTTTCATGGTTTTCATCAACACCTCATTGAATGAAGACTTAGTTGTTACATTTACCAAATTCCTACTCAGCCTGAAATGTAAAAGAAAGTTAATAATGTGACAGGAGACACACAGTAATCTGTAATAAATGAAATAGAATTTAGTGAAGCAATTATGCATACACAGAAAAAAAAAGAAAATTACATAACACTTAGTTGCATGGTAAAATGAATAATTATAAAGCAAGCAACCACGTAACCAACAACCAGGTTAAGAAAGAATGCCCTCAGCACCCAGAAGCTATCCCCTTTACTGTTACATCCCCTGCTAATCATCATCTTGATTTTTATGAGCTCTCATGAGCTAATCATTGTCTTGGTTTTTATGAGAATCAGTTCCACGTTTTTCTTTTTAGTTTTAGCACATTGTACACCCCACTAAACAGGACAGAATACTATTTTGAACTTAACATAAATGAAATCATATTGTATATACTTTCGGCTTCACATCTTTTGTTCAATATTTTGTTTCAACATGAACAGTCATTCTTACTGATGAATTCATTTTCATTGTTGTATAGTTTCCAGGATATGAATACATCATAGCATCTTATCTTTTCTATCACTGATGGATAATAAGTTGCTTCCAATGTTTGACTTTTGGCAAGAAGTATGCTATGAATATTTTTGTTCATGTCTTGCAGTGCATTTGTGTGCACATGGAAAAGTATTCATGAAAAATATGTTAAAGTTACTATTTAAGTTATTTTTCTATTTTCCATTGCCAAGCATGTATAATTTAATTCATGTAAGTTAAATCAATTCTTTTGACACTTCTGCACATAAAAGTATATGTAGAGATAAAATATGAGAAAATTTAATAATAATAGTTGAACATAGTTTCTATAAATTAAGGTTCAGTGATAGATCTTGACCACAAATAAGTGCTTTTATATCAATATGTCTAACACATTCCTTTCAGAAAAACATAAATTATATTAAGATAAATAAAAGTCACATTCTATATGGTCAAATAGAACTTGTTTTAATTTCCTAGAAATGCATTTTCCTTTATCTTGATGAGAAAGGATTTTTAAGATACTATATGCATTTTTTTAAAAAGGAAGGTTTTAATTTCTTTCTTTAGCCCTAAGGGGATATGTGAGCTCTGAATATTGTTTAGAAGTTTTACAGATGAAATAGTTTCCATTTAAAGACAGTTTACAAAGGAAGGTAAAATATTGTCTTTTTTTTTTAATTATCGATCATATGTATTGTGTATAATCTATTTATAAGACATTTGGTCTTCATTGTACATTCCTCAAGTTTCTGACATGTACCAGAGGAAAGAGAGAAGGGAAGGGGTGGACAATTAAAAGTTTGGTTCAAGCAAAGATTATACCTTCCTAAACACTCCCTGATACCCTATGAGGCAATTAGAGGCTAGCTGTTTCATGACTGCATATACCTATATTGTCCAGGATGGTAGCCACCAGCCAGATGTGGCTATTGAGCAATTGAAACATGGCTAGAGTAATTTACAAGTTCTCTAAATTGAAAATACATCCAGGATTTTGAAGATTAGTACAAAAAAATGTAAAATATCTCATTCACAATTTTTATATTGACAATATGCTGAGATGATACTATAGTTTGAATATATTGGGTTAAATAAAATATATTACTAGGATTAATTTTGCCTATTTCTTTTTGCTTTTCTTAATACTAGAAAATTTAAAATTACATATATGTTTGCACTATATTTCTATTGGACAGCACTGGTACAGATCCTTAACAAAATAAAATATTCCAAAAGTTCATGGATTCTTTTTCAGATTCATGGATTTATTTCATGATACTCCTCAAATGGATATAAATGTAATATTTTTTGGTCTATAATGTCATAAAAAGTTCACTTTTACACACAGAATAGCCACTAGGTGGCTAGTTTATTCCTAGCGAGAATTATTAATATAATTAGTTATAAAAAATAAACTTCACAGGGCGCCTGGGTGGCCCTGTCGTTAGGCGTCTGCCTTCGGCTCAGGTCATGATCCTGGAGTCCTGGGATCGAACCCCGCATCGGGCTCCCTGCTCTGCGGGAAGCCTGCTTCTCCCTCTCCCGCTCCCCCTGCTTGTGTTCCCTCTCTCACTGTGTCTCTCTCTGTCAAATAAATAAAATCTTTAAAAAAATAAAAATAAAAAAAATAAACTTCACAAAGCTAAAGAGACTCTAGGAAATTACAGTTCCACTTAAAAAGGTAAACATTGATGTTAATTAAAATAAATCTTGAGGTAGACTGCATCTATTCCCACTGTGATAGGGGTACACTTATGTATATTTCATTGGGTTAATATTTGGATGACTTAAATGCAGATGTGTTTCTATTTGTGTATCTTTGTTTCCAATGTAGTAGAGAAAGCCAAAGGATTAGTTTAAGAAATCTCTGGGGGAACCTATGATACTTCACATTGACCTGTTTCTTGATGGTGGGTCTTAAAATTATTTACCAAACTCTTTCATCCTCAGAGCATCTTATTTAACAGGTAAATACTACTCTGTAATAAATCAGTAGGAAAGTATGTATGCAAGCAGTGACTGAATGTATGTGTCCTTTTTTGGATGGTTGTATACACAAGGGGTTATTTCCTAATAGCATGGGAATGACCTAAAAGTTCGTTTTCTTTTTTATCTCTTTGTATCACTAAGTTTACAGTTTCCACTCCTCCATAAACCGTTTTCACACCCATTTCTATTTGCACTATGTCCCCTCAGCTACTGCAGCTCTACAAACCAACCAAAGAGCCAGATGGAAGATGAAAACACACCCAGCAGTTTCAAGTATCCAGCTTTTTAATGTATCTAAATGAAATATCTTAAACCATTTTCCATGGAAACCCATGGGGGGAAGAAAAGGATATGATACCTCCTTCAGGATCAATGCCTCGGTAACCAACGGCTTCCAACTGAAATTTGGACAGGAGGGTCTTGACGTTGAATCTGGTTTGTGCTGCTATTTAAGACCACTTATGAATAGCATTAGATCAATGAAAACACATTACTGACCTGGCTTGGTTAAAACAAGTTCCTTTCCTTAAAGTCACAGTCTGTGCGTGGTAAGGGCAGGGTATCTGTGTGCTATGATGGAATGAATATATGTGAAATGAAGATTAAATTATCTGTTCCAAAACCCCTGAGTGAGTTGAAATTGTGCACTGTAGTTTGATTTCTTGGACTTGTGAAATCCTGCCATCTTCAAGATCTGCTTCCTTAATGTAACTGAGAGGGTGGTATGGTAGTCTGCTTGACTTCCACCAAATGTCCTTTTAGGTTACCCACTTCTAAACTATAGTTAAATACTCTCAGACTAACTTATTTTTAGGTATCAGTCTCCACTCTTGCTTTTTATTTATTCTTTTTATTCAACAAACTTCTTTGAGTGTCTTTTATATGCTAGTGTTCAAAACTCAGACTTTAGTGAACAGGACAGGTGTAAATTTCTGCTCTGTAGAGTTCACATTCCTAAAGGATGTCAATGGATTTTGTTGCTTGGAATAGTAAAATTCTGATGGCTGGAAGAGGATTCCCAGTAAAGTTTAGGAATAAGGCAAAGGTAAGTACCACCACTGCCCTCTCTTGCACCATGATGGAGAGCTTCTCTAACATAACAAAAGGAGAAAAAGAAACAAGAGACATATGGATTAGAAAGGAGGAGACAACATCCTCCTGTTTTACAGCCAATAGATTTGTAGGCATAGAAAGTCCATGGTGATCTAGAGGCATTAGGAGTTCACAAGGCTGCTTGGTAAATATCAACAACTTGCACTTGTATCAGTTAAACACTATAGAAATCTCAATAAAGATCCAATTTACAACAGCAAAAGAAACCATAAGGTAACCAGGTTAAAAAAAATTTTTTTAAAAGAGAGAGATAAAGGATCATAATGGAGAAGTTCATAAAACATTATTGAAGAATGACATTTGGGTTTTTTGTTTTATTTTGTTTTTTATCTGTCTAGTGGAGGGTTTGATGGTTAGTGATTCTTATTTTGAGTCATACACTTAATTTTTTTATATAACTTATGGTTTATCATCCTGGAAATAACTGTACATATGTAAAATGTGGCATTTGAGTGTTTGACCAGCCTCCGATGTCCACTTATTTCTCAACTGTATAATCTCAAATATCCCACCAACTCTAAAATGATTCTGTTTATCTCATTATTATTGCTCTAAGATAGTATTAATAGAATATAATAAAAATCACAAGGCGGAGCAAGATGGAGGAGGAGTAGGAGACCTGGATTTCGTCTGGTCTCAGAAATTCAGCTGGATAGGGATCAAACCATTCTGAACACCTACCAACTCAACAGGAGATCGAAGAGAAGAATAGCAACAACACTCTGAACAGAAAAGCGACCACTTTCTAGAAGGTAGGACGTGTGGAGAAGTGAATCCGAGGTGATATTCGGGAGGACAGATGGCGGGGGAGGGAGCCTCCCTCGGCCGCTTCTGGCAAGTGATAGAGCTGCGGAGCACAAAATCGAAACTTTTAGAAGTTGGCTCTGCTGAGGGACGTCGCTCCAGTGGCTAAGTGGGGGGGTGGAACCCTCGCGGGACAGTGTGGTCTCAAGACCCTTGGGGTCACAGAAAGACCGGGGGTGCCTGAGTACGGCACAGTGCCCAGGTATCAGAGCGGGGAAGCCGGCTGCAGAGACGGAGCCGAGGCACGGGTTCTCGGCTCGGGGTTGCCATAAACTGTGATCCGCGGCCCAGTCGGGCCACTGCTCCTCCAGCAAGGACCCAACAAGCCGCAGAGCCGGGGAGACTCCCCTTCCTCCCCCGGGAGGAGCGGCGCGGGAGCACACCACAGGGATCTGCTGGGTTTGGAGACTCCACATGGGGTCCAGTGCCAGAGGTAGAAATGCTCGGTCACAGGCCGGGTGAGCACGGAGTGCGGCCGGAGACAAGGGAGACGGGAGTGACTGCTTTTCTCTGGGGACGCACTGAGGAACGGGGCCCCGAGTTCTCAGCTCCTCCGGGTGGAGACTGGGAGGCCACCATTTTCACCCTGGTCCTCCAAAACTGTACGGAGAGCTTGCAGGGAACAAAAGCTCCTGAGAGCAACCCCGAGCAGCTTGCTTAGCCCGGACCGACAAGGGCAGGGCAATTCTGCCTCCAGCAAAGACATTTGGGAACCACGGCAACAGGCCCCTCCCCCAGAAGATCAGCGCGGACAGCCAGCCAAGACCAAGTTCACCGATCAAGGAGAATGGGAGAACTCCAGCGCTAGGGGAATACTGCACATAGAATTCATGGCTTTTTTTTTTTAACATGATTCATTAGTTTTTTGAAGTTAATTTTTTTAACTGTTTTTTCTTTAATTTTTCTTTTTCCCTTTTGCAACCAACATCTTATCAATCCCTTTTTAAAAAAAAACATTTTTTATTTTTCATTTTTAGTCATATTTTATCCCTTCATAGTAGTTACCCTTAATTTTAGCATATACATATATAAGTTGTTCTCTCTTAAACATTTTGAGATATAGTTGATTCTAACAGATCAAAATATACCCTAAATCACTAGTATATGGCTTTGTTCTAGTCTCCTGCCTGATCACATTCTCTCCCTTTTTTTTTTAAATCTTCTTTCTTTCTTCAAACAACTTCTTATCAATTCCTTTTATAAAATCTTTTATAATTTTCATCTTTACAGTCATCTTCCATCTCTTTATTGTATCAACCCTAATTTTGTAAATATATAAGTCTTTCTTCCTTTAAAAGTTTAGGAAGTACTTTTTTCTAACAGACCAAAATATGCCCAAAATCTAGTGTGTGGCACTGATCTATGCACTAGCCTGATCATATTTGATCATATTCTGTTTTTTTTGTATTGTTCTGTTTTTGTTTTTATCTTTTTTTTGTTTTTTTTTTTTTTTGTTTTTTCTCTCTTTCTTTTTTCTTTCTTTCCCTTTCTTTTCCCCTGGTTCCAGGTCTTTTCTGATTTGTATAGAGTATATTTGCTGGGGACGTTGTTAACCTGCAAGAATTTTGTTCTCTCATTCATCTATTCTGGAAAAAATGACAAGATGAAAAAAATCACCTCAGCAAAAAGAACAAGAGGTAGTACCATCTGCCAGGGACATACTCAATATAGACATTAGTACGATGTCGGACGTAGAGTTCAGAATCATTACTTTAAAGATCCTAGCTGGGCTTGAAGAAAGCGTGGAAGTTATTAGAGAAACCCTCTCTGGAGAAATAAAAGAACTAAAATCTAACCAAGTCGAAATCAAAACGGCTATTAATGAGGTGCATTCAAAAATGGGGGTACTAACTGCTACGGTAATTGAGGCAGAAGAGAGAATCAGCGATACAGAAGACCAAATGATGGAAAATAAAGAGGCTGAGAAAAAGAGAGAGAAACAACTACAGGATCACGAGGGCAGAATTCGAGAGATAAGCGATACGATAAGACGAAACAACATTACAATAATTGGGATCCCAGAAGAAGAAGAAAGAGAGAGAGGGGCAGAAGGTATACTGGAGCAAATAATAGCAGAGAACTTCCCTAATGTGGGGAAGAAAACAGGCATCAAAATCCAGGAGGCAGAGAGAACCCCTCTCAAAATCAATAAAAATAGGTCAACACCCCGACATCTAATAGTAAAACTTACGAGTCTCAGAGACAAAGAGAAAATCCTGAAAGCAGCTCGGGAGAAGAGATATGTAACCTACAATGGTAGAAACATTAGATTGGCAACAGACCTATCCACAGAGACCTGGCAGGCCAGAAAGGACTGGCATGATATCTTCAGAGCACTAAACGAGAAAAATATGCAGCCAAGAATACTATATCCAGCTAGGCTGTCATTGAAAATAGAAGGAGAGATAAAAAGCTTCCAGGACAAACAAAAACTAAAAGAATTTGCAAACACGAAACCAGCCCTCCAAGAAATATTGAAAGGGGTCCTCTAAGCAAAGAGAGAGCCTAAAAGCAGCACAGATCAGAAGGGAACACAGACAATATACAGTAACAATCACCTTACAGGCAATACAATGGCACTAAATTCATATCTTTCAATAGTTACCCTGAATGTAAATAGGCTCAATGCCCCAATCAAAAAACACAGGCTATCAGATTGGATTAGAAAACAAGACCCATCGATATGCTGTCTGCAAGAGACACATTTTAGACCCAAAGACACCCCCACATTGAACGTGAGGGGATGGAAAACCATTTACCATGCTAATGGACACCAAAAGAAAGCTGGGGTGGCAATCCTTATATCAGACAAATTACATTTTAAAACAAAGACTGTAATAAGAGTTGAAGAAGGACACTATATCCTACTTAAAGGTTTTATCCAACAAGAAGATCTAACAATTGTAAATATCTATGCCCCTAACATGGGAGCAGCCAATTATATAAGGCAATTAATAACGAAAGCACAGAAACACATTGACAACAATACAATAATAGTGGGGGACTTTAACATCCCCCTGACTGAAATGGACAGATCATCTAAGCAAAAGATCAACAAGGAAATAAAGACTTTAAGTGACACTCTGGAACAAATGGACTTCAGAGACATATTCAGAACATTCCCTCCCAAAGCAACGGAATACATATTATTCTGTAGTGCCCATGGAACATTCTCCAGAATTGATCACATCCTAGGTCACAAATCAGGTCTCAACCAGTATGAAAAGATTGGGATTATTCCCTGCATATTTTCAGACCACAATGCTTTGAAACTAGAACTCAATCACAAGAGGAAAGTCGGAAAGAACTGAGATACATGGAGGCTAAAGAGCATCCTACTAAAGAATGAATGGGTCAACCAGGAAATTAAAGAAGAATTTAAAAAGTTCATGGAAACCAATGAAAATGAAAACACAACTGTTCAAAATCTTTGGGATACAGCAAAGGCAGTCCTGAGAGGAAAGTATATAGCACTACAAGACTTTCTCAAGAAACAAGAAAGGTCTCAAATACACAACCGAACCCTACACCTAAAGGAGCTAGAGAGAGAACAGCAAATAAAGCCTAAACCCAGCAGGAGAAGAGAAATCATAAAGATCAGAGCAGAAATCAATGAACTAGAAACCAAAAGAACACTAGAACAGATCAACGAAACTTGGAGCTGGTTCTTTGAAAGAATTAACAAGATGGATAAACCGCTGGCCAGGTTTATCAAAAAGAAAAGAGAAATGACCCAAATCAACAAGATCATGAATGAAAGAGGAGAGATCACAACCAACACCAAATACAAACAATTGTAAGAACATATTATGAGCAACTCGATGCCAGCAAATTAGATAACCTGGAAGAAATGGGTGCATTCCTAGAGATGTATCAACTACCAAAATTGAACCAGGAAGAAATAGAAAACCTGAACAGACCTATAACCACTAAGGAAATTGAAGCAGTCATCAAAAATCTCCCAACAAACAAAAGCCCAGGGCCAGATGGCTTCCCAGGGGAATTCTATCAAACATTTCAAGAAGAAGTAATACCTAATCTCCTGAAACTGTTCCAAAAAATAGAAATGGAAGGAAAACTTCCAAACTCATTTTATGAGGCCACCATTACCTTGATCCCAAAACCAGACAAAGACCCCATCAAAAAGGAGAATTACAGACCAATATCCCTGATGAACATGGATGCCAAAATTCTCACCAAAATACTAGCCAATAGGATCCAACAGTACCTTAAAAGGATTATTCTCCATGACCAAGTGGGATTTATCCCTTGGCTGCAAGGTTGGTTCAACATCCGCAATTCAATCAACGTGATACAATATATTAACAAAAGAAAGAACAAGAATCATATGATCCTCTCAATAGATGCAGAAAAAACATTTGACAAAGTACAGCATCCTTTCTTGATCCAAACTCTTCAGAGTATAGGGATAGAGGGTACATACCTCAATATCATAAAAGCCATCTATGAAAAACCTACAGCGAATATCATTCTCAATGGGGAAAAGCTCAGAGCTTTCCTCCTAAGGTCAGGAACGCGGCAGGGATGTCCACTCTCACCACTGCTATTCAACATATGATTAGAAGTCCTAGCCACAGCAATCAGACAACAAAAAGAAATCAAAGGCATCCAAATTGGCAAAGCAGAAGTGAAAGTGTCACTCTTTGCAGATGATACGATACTGTATGTGGAAAACCCAAAAGACTCCACCCCAAAACTGCTAGAACTCATACAGGAATTCGGTAACGTAGCAGGATATAAAATCAATGCACAGAAATCAGTGGCATTCCTATACACCAACAACAAGACAGAAGAGAGACAAATCAAGGAGTCGATCCCATTTACAATTGCACCCAAAACCATACGATACCTACGAATAAATCTAACCAAAGAGGCAAAGAATCTGTACTCAGAAAACTATAAAATCCTCATGAAAGAAATTGAAGAAGACACAAAGAAATGGAAAAATGTTCCATGCTCATAGATTGGAAGAACAAATATTGTGAAGATGTCAATGCTACCTAGAGCAATCTACACATTAAATGCAATCCCCGTCAAACTACCATCCACTTTTTTCAAAGAAATGGAACAAATAATCCTAAAATTTGTATGGAACCAGAAGAGACCCCGAATAGCCAGAGGAATATTGAAAAAGCAAAGCAAAGCTGGCGGCATCACAATTCCGGACTTCCAACTCTATTACAAAGCTGTCATCATCAAGACAGTATGGTACTGTCACCAAAACAGACACATAGATCAATGGAACAGAATCGAGAGCCCAGAAATGGACCCTCAACTCTAAGGTCAACTCATCTTTGACAAAGCAGGAAAGAATATCCAATGGCAAAAAGACAGTCTCTTCAACAAATGGTGTTGGGAAAATTGGACAGCCACATGCAGAAGAATGAAACTGGACCATTTCCTTACACCACACACAAAAATAGACTCCAAATGGCTGAAAGACCTAAACGTGAGACAGGAGTCCATCAAAATCCTAAAGGAGAACACAGGCAGCAACCTCTTCGACCTCAGCCGCAGCAACTTCTTCCTGGATACATCGCCAAAGGCAAGGGAAGCAAGGGCAAAAATGAACTATTGGGATTTCATCAAGATAAAAAGCTTTTGCACAGCGAAAGAAACAGTCTACAAAACCAAAAGACAACCGACAGAATGGGGGAAAATATTTGCAAATGACACATCAGATAAAGGGCTAGTATCCAAAATCTATAAAGAACTTATCAAACTCAACACCCAACGAACAAATAATCCAATCAGGAAATGGGCAGAAGACATGAACAGACATTTTTCCAAAGAAGACATCCAAATGGCCAAGAGACACGTGAAAAAGTGCTCAACATCGCCCGGCATCAGGGAAATCCAAATCCAAACCTCAATGAGATACCACCTCACACTAGTCAGAATGGCTAAAATTAACAAGTCAGGAAATGACAGATGTTGGCGGGGATGTGGAGAAAGGAGAATCCTCCTATGCTGTTGGTGGGAATGCAAGTTGGTGCAACCCCTCTGGGAAACAGTATGGAGGTTCCTCAAACAGTTGAAAATAGAGCTACCATACGATCCAGCAATTGCACTACTGGGTATTTACCCCAAAGATACAAATGTAGGGATCCGAAGGAGTACGTGCACCCCGATGTTTATAGCAGCAATGTCCACAGTAGCCAAACTGTGGAAAGAGCCAAGATGTCCATCGACAGATGAATGGATAAAGAAGAAGTGGTATATATACACAATGGAATATTATGCAGCCATCAAAAGGAATGAGATCTTGCCATTTGCAATGACGTGGATGGAACTGGAGGTTGTTATGCTAAGTAAAATAAGTCAATCAGAGAAAGAAATGTATCATATGACCTCACCGATATGAGGAATTCTTAATCTCAGGAAACAAACTGAGTTTTGCTGGAGTGGTGGGGGGTGGAAGGGACGGGGTGGCTGGGTGATAGACATGGGTAGGTTTGTGCTATGGTGAGCGTTGTGAATTGTGCAAGACTGTTGAATCACAGATCTGTATTTCTGAAACAAATAATGCAACATATGTTAAGAAAAAAGAAAAAGAAGAAGATAGCAGGAGGGGAAGAATGAAGGGGAGTTAGTTGGAGGGGGAGACGAACCATGAGAGACTATGGACTCTGAAAAAGAAACTGAGGGTTCTAGAGGGGAGGAGGTTGGGGGGATGGGTTAGCCTGGTGATGGGTATTAAAGAGGGCACATTCTGCGTGGAGCACTGGTTGTTATGCACAAACAATGAATTATGGAACACTACATCAAAAATTGATATATGGTGATTAACATAACAATAAAAAATTTTAAAAAAATCACAATAAGCAGAGAATATTTGAATTAATGAGCTCCTATTCTTTCCTGACAATATGCTAAGCTCTTAATCTACAACATAACATTTAATACTTTCAAGGCACCTATGCTGTAGTCACTATTACTATTTCTACCTTATGGATGAAGAACTGGAAGCTCAGAGATCAAGTAATTCATACTTCAATGTGGTCAGGCTCTTTGGATATAGCTTCTCATAAAACCAACTGATGTATCACTTGTTTTTCCCATTTGCTAGGGAACTTATCTCAATTTATACTTATATACCCCTCTGTATGATTGTTTGATTAATGCTTACCTCCCCCCATGGGACTGTAAACTCCAAGAATAGAGACCTTTATTTGTTTTGTTCACAAATGTAACCCTATTTTTTGCACATTATGTAGGACTTAGTTATCACTCAACAAATATTGGCAGAATAAATTAATGAATAGGTAAAAAATGATTAGGAACGAACCTGTCCAAATCTGCACAGCTTTTAAGTAGGAAAGCCTGGAATCCTGTCCAGATCTGCGTGATCCCAGAGCCCTACACATTGTAAAGGAAGTGATAAAACATATAAAAAAATGAAAAAATATAATATTTTAAAAGTAATGAAGCTGAGCATCAAAAAGAAATATACTAAACAATCGAATGATGCAAGGAAAGTAGATACAGCTCGAGTACAGATGTATATGTGGGGAAAGTAAAATTGGCTCTGAGCTTTCTTCTGGCCCAGAGCTAAGAAAGAAAAAATGATGAATTACTTCTACTTTCAAATTTAAGTTTTTCCATCACCTTATACCTCCTGTATTATAATCTGCCATTTTTGTACACCTTGTCTTACGACCTCAAAACACACAGCTTTCCTTTCATATTCTTCACCTTAATACAAAATTTTCACAGAGACTGTGGATATTACAATGGAAAAACACCAGTTTCCCCAGGGTTGTATCCTGGAAAGAATAATGTAAACAGAAGGAGCAGAAATGGATCTGACTGAGCAGTTCTAATGGGGTATATGGAAATTTTGACCCTTGATGCTGATTCTTCCTAAGCTGGAACAGGGCAGAGAACACACTCCTTTTTATTTATGTGCAACTCTGATCCTTCAGGTAAGTTAGTATGTTTAAAGTTGAGCAAGCTTTGAAAGATTGAATTTCATATCCCATATAGACCCACTTCCTCACCACTTCCTTCTAACTCTGGTCCAACCGCTCAGAGCAGTTAATAATTCATTGACTTACAAAGCAGATGTTTATACTGTCAACATATGCTACATCTCAAGCCAGAGAAAAGGGAACAGAGAGGTTGAAAGAGAATGCGTGTGCACAGAACCCATCTGATGGTGCTCTAATTCATTCGCTATCAGGAAATTCATCCATCTGATATTTCAACTCTCATGGATGCCTATGTGACACAAAATATCTTCTGAACATGTGTTCTGAACAGAATATGATGTGCGGGGTACAGATAAGTCTCTTTCCCTCTTGTTCTGAACTAAACTCTTAGCCTTAATGGCACAGATCTTCCACAGTGGAATATTAAAACTTCTTAAGGCTGTGTCCAAACTAGGTCATTCAGACCATTGCCTGCATTCGTGTGGGACACATAAGACTTCTCTGAACAATTCTCTGTTTCTCTTGAAGTGTTACCAGCATCCATTTGGTATAAGTGAATATGGGCTCCCACATTGTAAGCCACGCCAACCTTCCCTGCTTGTTTCTCAAGTTGCTTTGATTAGTTTTGAAATACCATTTAGAGCTGGAGTGGACACAAATTAGGTGTAAGCTGCTTTTGCACCGGGTCACCTGTCAGTGAAAAAGAAAGCAGGATGAGAAGGTTGGGAGAGTTGGAGACCCCAGGGAGAGGACAAAAGAGAAGGATACAGTGTTTGAGGTTGTGCTTAGGAGGCAGGTAAGGGAAAAAAAAATCTGCTTTAGTCTCTCTGGAAATAGTGCCCTCTGTGCAGTAAAGATTCAGAGAGCAAGAAGGAGCCAGCTGGGAGATGCTGAACAAGAATGTAGGGCGACCTCATATTCCTAGGTACAGAAGGAACATATGTAAAATAGATTCCCAAAAAGGGTTTGCTTTAAATTTTAAATCTCCACCAAGGATATATTTCCTCCTGAAAATTAACATACTTGCATTTTTTTTTTTTTACAGATTTATAAAACAGTTGGTCAATTTCACACTAAAAAGAGGAGTAAAAATATCAATTTCACACCAAAAAGAGAAACAGAATAACCATCCTTTCATAATTTTTAAGAAATTAAAAAAGAATACTAATAAACGTTTAGGAAAACAAAAGAGGTGGTATTGTTAGTTATGTAGGGCTTAGGATATTGAGTTTGACAGTGTTGAGGCAAGTCATGGAACATCTCTAATCTGCAGAGGTTGCAATGACAGTGCATAGAAAATGCCCAGACGCCTGAGACGTAATATGTGTTCAGTAAATATAATTTATCCAAAAGTTATGTTACAAAGATATTTTCTAGCCAGTCAGGAAATTTGATATTTGATTTGATAATGGACTGTATATTATTTCTGTTAGAGGTGAGAATAGCATTGCATTTATGTAAGAGAATATTCCTAATTGTTAGAGAAGGATACTGAAATATTTAAAGGAGAAAAAGTGTGATGGCTCAGATTTTCTTTGAAATGCTTAAGTAAGGAATAAAAACACAGACAGATGAATCAAATATGGCAAAATCCTGTAATTGTTAAAAGCAGGTGATTTATATATAGATACATATGGGAATTTATTGGATTATTTTACCCACTTTGACTTTGTGTAACTTTTCATAGCAAAAATAAGTTTGTCATTATTAGTTAATATATTACACTGTGTTATACCACAATGTATTTTGTTATATTAATATTCAGTTAATATTAGCTAATATAATGTTATCAAATATACAACTAGCTTTTAAGAGCCTCTAAAATCTTAACTGTCCCTCTTGTCACAAAGAGGATTCTAGGGCGCCTGGGTGGCTCAGATGGTTAAGCGTCTGCCTTCGGCTCAGGTCATGATCCCAGGGTCCTGGGATCGAGTCCCGCATCAGGCTCCCTGCTCCTTGGGAGCCTGCTTCTCCCTCTAGTTCTTTCTCTCTCTCTCTCTCTCCCTCTCTCTCTCTCCTCCTCTGTCTCTCATAAATAAATAAATAAAATATTTTTAAAAAAGAATTTTATAAAAAAAAAAGACAAATAGGATTCTAACACAGCATGAATTCTAACATGACATTTCCTTTAAAGAGAAGTACAGAAGATGAAAGATTCATCTTAGCAGTTGATCCATCTGAGGGCAGAAAACCCCCTAACTCCAGTAACTGATATAATACTTGAAACTTCTTTCTTTCAAGGGTTAGAGAAGCCAGCCTGGTCTGGCTTAAGCCAATATAAAACGTTCACCTCCTGTAAATTTACATGTCCAGGTTTCCAATTACCTTCAGGCTTGGTGGAGTCAGAATACAAAATATCATAAAGGATAAATTTCTCTCTATTTTTCTCTGCCTTTTACTCTGGAGTCTTGGATTCAGACTTCATATGGTAGCAAGGTGGTGCTAATGACTCCAATCTCTATAACTTTTCAAGTTTCAAGATAAGAAGATACTAGTAAGAGTCTCTTTCTCTAGAAATCCATGGGTGTATTGGCTCTACCTGGGTTGTGCTGCCATTCCATACCCAGTCCTAGGAAACTGTGTAGAATGCTTAGTCTTGACATCAGCTGCTTTTGCCTAGGACTGAGATTAAAGTCAGCTTCACTAAAACAGCATGGACTGGGATGGAGGGGTGCTTCCCAGAAGGAGATAAAAGTAGATGACCAGATTCTGGGAAATGAAAGCAGCAATCATTCCAAATAACTGAGAACCACCATTTTGGCATCCACAGATACAGAGAAAACCAGAGACTTTTTGCAAAGACATTTCAGCACCAAGCAGCAACTTCCGATGTCTTTGAGACTCTAGAGGCAAGATTTTCATGTTCTATTAACACAGCTAGTATCCAATATTTTTGTCTCTTCTTATATAATTTCTTGTTATGTAAGTATTTCTATTTGGTCTTTTAGAGAAGCTGCTTGAAGAACTGCACCATGTCTTTCATCAAAAGGCCTAGTTCACACCTTAGGGGATGCAAGCATTGTCTTCAAACACATACACATGGCAGGGATTCCTATGTCCCTTTAATGTTTTTTCAACCCTAACATATTACGGTATTAATGTTTCTTTTTATTACTTCAGGTGGTGCTTTGCACGTATCAGTTTCTCCCTCCTTTCCCTCTTTCTCCCTCTCTCCCTCCTCTTTCTTTCCCTCCTCCCTCCTTCCCACTTCTACCACCACCCATTCCCATCCTTGCCACCCCTTGAGCACTCACTAGGTGCCAGGCACTCTCCTAAATGCTTTCTAAAAACATGATCTCATGTTAATCCTAAACCCATTTTACAAATGAGGATATTTAGGATCAGAGAAAAAAAATAATTTGCCCAAATTTATAGAGTTTGTATGTTGACAAGGCTCAGACTTAAATTCAGTTCTGCCAGATGCCACAGGGTGTGCTCAATACCCTATGGCCATACTGCCAATCCACATATGCAACTTGACTTGAACTTCAGGTGGAAGGATAATAATAGGAATGTGGCTAGAAAAATCTTAATATTTTTCCCCTCTTAGCCACACAGATAGAGTGGTACTGTCCTTAGGTCAGTGAAGTTTGTGTAATGAGTTTGCCAGAAGAAAGTAGGTGATACATTGGAATTCTTTACATTTGTCATTACCTGATTTACTCTTGCTTTCTTCTGAAATGTATTTGTGTCTACTGTATCTAGAGAGTGGTTCTCAACTGCAAGTGGCTTTGTCCCATAGGGGACATTTGGCAATAATTAGAGACATCTTTATTTGTCACAAATTGGAAAAGTGTGACACTAGCGTCTGGTGGGTAGAGGCCAAAGATCCTGCTAAATATCCCACATTGTACAGGACTGCCCCGCACCCCCATTACTTATCCTTCCCCAAATGCAATAATTCTGAGGTTAAGAAACCTTGCTTTAAAACAGAAGTTAGAAAAAAAGATTTCCTGTAAAGGACCACATAGTAAATATTTTAGGCCTTGCAAGCCATATGGTCTCTGATGTGACTAGCAACTCTGCTGTTGTAGTGTGAAAGCGACCATAGAAAATCCATAAGCAAATGGGCATGACTGTGTTCCAATAAAACTTTATTTACATATACAGATATACAGGGCAGTGGGGTTTGTCCTGAGAGCCATACATTTGCCAAACCCTGGCCTAGAGTGTCCCTGAAACTGCCTAACTTCAGCCCAAAGGTAGTTGAAGGCTCTACGATGAGTATTCTGAGGAAGACTGTTTTCAGGGAAGTGATCATCCTGTCTCAGGGTATCAGGGAATTCTAGCTTGTCTGAAATCCTCCTTTATGTTCTCCTTAAGGAACTTAAAGACATTTTGCAAAAGAGCAGGGAAAATATGCACATGGCATTTATTAGGAAGACAACCTGGTCTGAAGATTACTGCATTTATAAGAGACTATCAGCAGAGTGCTGGCAGCAATGGGCCATGAACTAACCAGTGAGAATCAGAAGGGAGAGGAAGCATCCTATTTGAAATAGAGTTGTCTGGCCCACATGGTGAGAAACATCCAGACAGCTAGAACCATGGGGTGTGAACTCTTCACCTGTCATAATGCTGGTCAGCATGATACAGACACCAAGTCAGCAGGAAAGTTTAATTAAAACAGTACCACCTTGTATCTTTGGAATGCTTTACCATTTTGAAAATGCTTTCACCTACATTAGTTCATGGGATCCCTGGGACTGTCTCCTCTCCTTGGTAAGCCTTTCTGACATATAACTAACAGGTATTTGGGTTACAGAGGCCAGTGGGACTTGAGCTTTTCTTTCAAGGAGATTTTAGTGGAATAAAGGAAAAGACAGACATAGAGACAGAGAACACCATCCTGTCTTTAAGGAAAGTGATCTTCCTCTGGAAGAGAATGGTGACCAAGCCGGGCTTTGGGGTAAAGCTAAGGGTAGATGTGGTCAGGGAGGTTTTCCTGGGTTGTCTTGCTTGAACTGAGTGCAAAATAAACAGAAGTCAATCTAGAAACCGGGATGGGGAGGGAGGGAGAAAGGGCGGAGGTATATGAAGAGTTTGTCAGTCCGGGGATGGGCTGGGATGAGATGGAGAGGAAGAAGACACTGCAGGCACAGAAAGAGCAAAGCCACAGATGTGAAAAACAGCAGGGCACAGGGCACATGACAAGGGCATGGCAGGGAGTCTGGGCAAGCCAGAGGTGGGGTGGATTAGATTTGCAGAAGAAAACAAGTAAAGGATAGGTGGTTAGACAAGTAACGAGTAGATGTTTACGTGAGAGCCAGTTCATGGTTTGTCCTTGGTTGTCAAGGAGGGGTATGGACTTGATCCTTTCAGTCATGGAGAATTTCAAATTTCAAAACTCAAGTCATGATACAAAGTCCATATTTGAGGAGAGTAGAGACAATAAGACCTGGTAGGAGGCTGCTGTGTCATCCACACAAGAGATAAGGCAGTGACAGAGGAAGGAGGAAAGGAGGCAGACTCAAGAAACACTTAGGAGGTAAGAGTTTTAGAACATGAAGGTCTCCTCAAATAGGCAGGGCAGGAATTATCTCCTTTGACAAATGAGGTAACAAACACAAAAATCTTAAGTCATTATTTCACTGTCTCAAATACGGATGCTCAGGTTCAATCCAAACTCTATCTCACACTCTCTGTTTTATATTTTTTAGCTAATATTTAAAAAGTGTCTACATGTGCTAGATCTCAGGAAAGTCCGTTTCACCCATGGCTATATCTTACTAATGCCTCATGTGAGAAAGAGTTTTTACTTTGAGTTTTTTCCTAGTGGGGAAACTGAGGTTCAGAGACATACATAATATTATAGCATGCCTAAGGGTCCAGAGATATTACTGAAAGAGGCTGGATTTTCACTATGCCATGTCGCATCTCCCAAAGACCGTGCCACCGGGGTGACCACTCTTCAGAACTGCCCTTCATTGACAGAGGCCAATAGTCACCTGGGCTATTTTGATTTAAATTACTTAATATAAATAAAAAATGCAGTTCCTCGGTCACACAAATTTCAAGCGTTCTATAACCACACATGGCTAGTGGTTACCATATTGCAAAGCACAGAGAATGACTTTCATTATGGCAGAAAGTTCTCTTAAATACTGTGGCTACTTCAGAATACAAAATCCCAAAGGTGTATGCCACATTCCAAAGCTGTTAAAGTAGAAAACTCAGAACAGGCTTTTGATGTCCCGAACCCAGGGACAAGGGGAACAGCTCCCATTTTATTTTCTTTCTCTTCGTCCCTCAGTAGCAGAGACCCACTGTGGATACAAGAGTTCTACCATAAAACAAGAAGAAAGCATAGAGTTAATAATAAAGAAGAGCTTTGGTTTTTGATGCCCTAGGTTTTTCTTACCAAGGACTGGCTTCTTGGTGCTGTGTTTATTAATGCAGTTTAATGGAAACTGGAGATTAACTAGAGGAGGCTGATAAGTAAGGTCTACCAAACAGACACTATATGGGGGGATTAAAGCTCAGTCTAAGCAGCCTCATAATCTGAATTCTTTATATTCCCATGTGTATAGAAATAAAATAAAATAAAATGGCCAGACCAGCATCATTTGGGATAACATCACAAATAAAACTGAGTTAACCAAGTTAGGCAGTTCTGAAAAAATGAATGACCCAACTTCTTGGGTACCAAGTATAAAAGCAGTTTGTGATTCTGAAAGAAAGACTTGGCAAACAGGGTTTAGAAAGCAGGATATCAGTGGTAATGAAGATAAGGTCCCCAAAATAATTAAGGTATTAAGCAGACAGCGGCAGCTTTCCTTTGAACTATGGGTCCTTATGCTGAGTGTCCTTGAGAGAGAATAAAACAGTGTGAGTGCCTCTGGATTTCTTAAATGGCCAGATAATTCCAAATTCCAGGAAGATTTTAAATATACTGCTCTAATTATGCCTTCCAAATGGCAGTTTGAATTGTGTTGGCTTAGTGGTACATTATATAAGGCTTTTCTTTTTTCAAAAACAAAAGTACATAAAATAAAAAGAAAATATCTCATACATGTCCTTCATTGCCAAGGACACATTTTCTTGTAATTTTTTTAAAGGCTTTCTGCTGTTTTCTTTTCTCCTCCTCTGCCTCAACACACTCCTCTCACGTATACCAAACATAAAATTTGATGCAGGTAAAAATTGTTGTGGTAAGATATAATATAGCTTAAAATAAATGATGGGAGTCTTCACAGTCCTTGATGAAGCGCGTTAAGTATTAGCAGTTACCTGTTTTGTACCAAAGTGCAGAATTCAAAAATACTTGCTACCTCTTGGGAGCTTTTATTCTGAGTCATCCTGCTACATGTGAGAAGGATTCATTGCTGAAATATTAGAGTCTAAACTGTGACCAAAGTGAATGGCATACAATTAGGTTCTACAAAGTGTTCTGTATGCTTGTAGCCCCAGGGCTAATTGGGAGCAAATTCCATGCATGCAGACCACCCTCTACAATTCTGGATCCTGGGCGCCTGGGTGGCTCAGTCCGTTAAGCATCTGCCTTTGGCTCAGGTCATGATCCCAGAGTCCCAGGATCGAGTCCCACATCGGGCTCCCTGCTCAGCAAGAAGTCTGCTTCTTCCTCTGACCCTTCCCCATCTCGTGCTCTCTCACTCTCTCTCTCTCAAATAGATAAAATCTTTACAATTCCGGATCCTAAGGACCAGTTAGCCTTAAAGATAACACTTCACTTTAAACTCTACCCCTGAATTTCTCAGTGTTTGCTGAACATTATTAGCTTGTATGCAACTTGAGAACACAAGATGACTATTTCTAGCACCCAAGAGTGTCTGAGACATATGAGGAGCTTGAGCAAATCCATGTATACATCTCTATATGATTGCCTTGCCAACATTTGAAACCCAGCAACTCCTAACAGGAATGCTATCTTCTGCCCCCGCACCACGGCTCTTTACCTAGCTCTCCCTTACTTTAGTTAGTGCCAGCAGCTTCCTGTCACCACGCCCATGCTCCTACCCATATTTCTGCCCTACTTCTATGGCTTCTATAACATTAGGTGAGGCCTTTGCCTATAGCTACAGAATATCTGACTGGATATCTCTTCCTTCAGACTCATATCTCCCCGTATCTGCCCTTCTAGCAGATTCAACCGCTTCTCACTCCTGAGCATCTCCTACTTCTTTAGAATTATCTCCAACTATACACTTAGGGTCTTCTGTTCTAGAACACTGGTCTACACACACCAAGTTCACTAACTCACTGATTCATACTTTTGTTCATTCTCTTTGCTACATCTATTACAAACTTTTTCCCTTTTCAAAATTCAGTTTTTCCTCCAAAGCATTATACTGAAGAGGTTGGGCCCATGGGCTGTTTGCTTGAGTCCAAGAGATTGGCCTGGGTGCAAATCCCAGATCTACTTATTACTAGTGTATGTTTGGGGGGGGCGGTGCAAGGGGTACAGGAAGAGACAGAGACAGAAAGAGACAGGAACATGGAGAGACAGAGACATGTCTATCTCTCCTCTATAGGTTTACCAATACAATAGTATCTACCTGCTCACATCTTTTCAGCTATTTCCTTTAGCTATAGGATCCTCAATTAGTTTAGAATGAAGATAAGGAAAATGAGAGAAAATACACTGTAAAATAATGATGGTATTAAAACAAACAAACAAACAAACACATAAACAAACAGAAAAGCCAAAAACTTTTACCATGTATTTCCAAGAAATTTGTCTTGATTCTGGGAGTGTTCATCCATTTAACAAATATTTACTGAGCACATACTATATATCAGAGACTATGATCAGCATTAGTGACAAAATGATGGATGAAATGTATTTCCTGTCTTCAAGAATTCTAGACCTTAGTGGGAAAAACAGAACAAAATGAAATGACAACTACTATTCAGGGAAAATAGTAATGTAAGAGGGAATTATGAAAACTCACATGGCAATAACTGCTAATCATACCCTGACATCTATCCCCCCCTCCTTTTAAAATTCCCATGTTTTAGCTATCACCATGGAAACCTAGCTAAAAATTACATTCCCCAGCTTCCCTATAGCTGGTTGTGGCCACATGATAAAGTTCTGGTCAAGGGAATGTGAAGAGAAGTAAAGATTGCCACTCTGGGTAGGAACGCATGTGTGTTCCTCTTTCCTGGACCTCTTTACTCCCTTCTCCTGACTGAACATGACAACTGTCCAGACATGGAAGACACATGTTAATGACATTGAGGCATCCCACCGGGCCTGACCGTTTACCTCTATCCAGCTCCATAAGAGAAATGAATGTGTCTCCTATTTAAGCTACTTCATTCTGGAGTCTCTTTGTTACAGCAGCTTACCATACACCCTAACTAATACAATACAGCTTGGGCACCTGACCAGGTTTTGGGTACATCCAGTGTAAAGAGTAACAAAGTATGCAGAAGCTTGCGGTTAAAGAGAAGACTGGAGTATATAAGATGGGAGCTGTGCCATTCTTGGGTCCTGAAGCTAGGTAAGAAATTTGGACTTTATCTTAAGAATAAGGTGTAAGATGCTTATGTATATTATTTAGAAAGATCCCTCTGGTTGCACTGTGAAAAATGGAGGGGGAACACTAGGAAAGATAAGCCAAAATAAGTGAGAATTAAACATGGTTGGAACTTAGGCAAATTTAAAAAAAAAAAAGGGAACAGGTTGGTGGATTCAGAGTAAGCATGGAAAACACTGATTACTATTACTCATTTTCTTATTTAACACATTTTTACCAGACTACTATTTGGTGATAAGCACTATGTTTAATGTCACAAATACAATGAAAATAAAGAAAGATACAGTCCCTGACACCATAAAGCTACACCAAGAGCAATTCTGTCCCATGCATTGCCCATATGATCCCCACTATAAGCAAACTGTGGTGTTTATTATCATCATCACACATTTACTAATTGGAAAGATGAAGCTCATTGGATTTTTAAGTAATGTGATCCAAATCTGGCTTCTTTTATTGTTACAGCCCATACTTTCTCAAATAGATCATGTAACCCCCTGTGGAATACCATAAAACAAAGAAGGAATTATATCATCTCTATTTTCAACAGTAAATGCTGAAGCAATCCAAAGGTCTGAGTTACACTTTGAATGAAAAAGTATGCAAAATAAATTATCCATTCTACCAATAAAACTTTATGAGTCTCATTTTACCTGTTGTTAATGCACAAACTCTAAGAATTTTACTGTATTAAAAAAGAATAAAAAATTTATAAAAATAAGCCCTAGAAAAAGAAAATTTGGGGTTCATTTTGGAAGATGGTAAGGAAATATAATCATGTATCACTTTGGTTTTGCAAATCACCTCCATTTTGTAATTAGTGGCATATCTGTATGGTGTAGCTCACCATTATATCTCAGGGAGCAAAACTCCCAAAAAAGCCTGTTAGTTTGTTAGTTTTCCAAACCAATTCTCCAAGAAGATGAATCCACTCAGGTAAAGTATTTTCTTAAGGTTTGATGGTCTTGCATTTTATGTGCACCTCTTACACTTGTTTTATTTTTTCCAAGTAGACATTATTTCTCAGATTCTCTTAAGTCCTTTTAGAATTCTTATTTTATTTATTGCTTATTTCTCTTTCTTTTTTTTAAGGATTGATGTTCTTTTTTCCCTTAAAAAGGTTTGGGTAATAATTACTACAAAGGGAGCAGTGTAGAATGTGAAGCTTTGGAGAAATGTTTGGATCAGCTGTCTACAGGGCCCCATCTAGATGGATGACAGAAAGATCACAAGGGGATGTTACCATCCAGACTCTTTGCAACTGTGAGTACTAATTTCTTTCCTTTTTGTCTATCTCTTAAAGCAACCATTCCACACTGCATTGTTAAAATACACTTGGGTTTCTTGAGAAGATACAGGAGGGTTTGTTTTTATTTTCGTTTTTCCTTTTCTTAAATTTAATTTAATTTTATTTTATTATGTTATGTTAGTCACCATACAGTATATCATTAGTTTTTGATGTAGTGTTCCATGATTCATTGTTTGTGTATAACACCCAGTGCTCCATGCAATACGTGCCCTCCTTAATACCCATCACCAGGCTAACCCATCCCCCCACCCCCCTCTCCTCTAAAACCCTCAGTTTGTTTCTCAGAGTCCATAGTCTCTCATGGTTCATCTCCCCCTCCGATTTCCCCCCCTTCATTCTTCCCTTCCTTCTCCTAATGTCCTCCATGCTATTCCTTATGTTCCACAAATAAGTGAAACCATAGGATAATTGACTTTCTCTGCTTGACTTATTTCATGTAGCGTAATCTCCTCCAGTTCCATCCATGTTGATATAAAAGTTGGGTATTCATCCTTTCTGATGGCTGAGTGATATTCCATTGTATATATGGACCACATCTTCTTTATCCATTCATCTGTTGAAGGGCATCTCAGCTCTTTCCACAGTTTGGCTATTGCGGACATTGCTGCTGTGAACACTGGGGTGCATATGGCCCTTCTTTTCATTACATCTGTGTCTTTGGGGTAAATACCCAGTAGTGCAATTGCTGGGTCATAGGGTAGCTGTATTTTTAATTTTTTGAGGCACCTCCAAACCGTTTTCCAAAGTGGCTGTACCAACTTGCATTCCCAACAGCGTAAGATGGTTCCCCTTTATCCACAACCTCTCCAGCATTCATTGTTTCTTGCCTTGTCAGTTTTTGCCATTCTTACTGGTGTAAGGTGGTATCTCAATGTGGTTTTGATCTGCATTTCTCTGATGGTTAATGATGATGAACATTTTTTCATGTATCTGTTAGCCATTTATATGTCTTCTTTTGAGAAGTATCTGTTCATGTCTTCTGCCCATTTTTTGACTTATTTGTTTTTTGGGTGTTGAGTTTGAGAAGTTCTTTATAGATCTTGGATATCAGCTGTTTGTCTATAGTGTCATTTGCAAATATCTTCTCCCATTCTGTGGGTTGCCTCTTTGTTTTGTTGACTGTTTCCTTTGCTGTGCAGAAGCTTTTTATCTTGATGAAGTCCCAAAAGTTCATTTTTGCTTTTGTTTCACTTGCCTTTGGAGATGTATCTTGAAAGAAGTTGCTATGGCCAATGTCAAAGAGGTTACTACCCATGTTCTCCTCTAGGATTTTGATGGATTCCTGTCTGACATTGAGGTCTTTCATCCATTTTGAGTGTCTATGCTGCCCAGAGCAATCTATACCTTCAACACCAACTCAATCAAAATTCCAACAACATTTTCAAACTGCTAGAACAAACAATCCTAAAATTAGTATGGAATCAGAAAAGGCCCCAAGTCGCCAAGGAAATGTTGAGAAAGAAAAACAAAGCTGGGGACATCACATTGCCCGATTTCAAGCTATATTACAAAGCAGTGATCACCAAGAGAGCATGGTACTGTCACAAAAACAGACATATAGACCAATGGAACAGAATAGAGAGCCCAGATATAGACCCTCAACTCTATGGTCAAATAATCTTCAACAAAGCAAGAAAAAATATGCAATGGAAAAAAGACAGTCTCTTCAATAAATGGTGTTGGGAAAATTGGACAGCTATATAGAGAAGAATGAAACTTGACCATTCTCTAACACCATACACAAAGATAAACTCAAAATGGATTTTTTATTTTTGGTCATATGTAATTATTGTTCAGGGCTTTCTTCCCATCCCAACCCTGTTCTCCTAGAGGAGTTCAACTTGGTCTAAATAAAACACAGGAGGGAAATATAGGGTAGGATAAATAATATTCACATTCTACTAAAAGCCTAAAAGCATTCTTTCTAGTATCTTGTCAGTAATCCCTAACATATTTTCACAATGGAATTGGTATATAAAGTAAATTGATTCTTGTTGCATTTACAGTTTAGACCATTACCATGCTTACAAAACAAAACAACAGCAACACCAATAACAAAAAGCTTCAAAAAAAAAAAAATCCAGTGTTATCAAAACCCATTTTCAAGATGAACTATGGGCAACAGTCATTGGAAATACAACAATGATGCTGTACATGCAGAAAAAAGAGAGAAAGATTAGGGTTATTAAATGGTATGCACTTACAGAAAAATATGGAGAGCAATTTTAGATAATTTCCAATCAGAGTTAACATAAAAAATGAGTAAGAAAGTATCATTTCCCAAATTCATCAATTAAACATTACTTAATTAAGCATGTTCCTTACTCAAAAAAGTGTAAAAACATTGAAAAGAGCTATATTTCTATTTCTAGCAACATGGTGGACTAAGAATATGCAAATTTTTCAATAGTTTATTTTTTAAAAAAGACACTTAGAAAGTATGGATGGCACAAAACCTAACATTCTTTAAATATGTAGTTAATTTGAGAGTGTAAACAAAGTGTCAAAATTATTGGTGAAAATTAATGCTTATAATGCCACAGAGGCCAGAGGGGAGAGGCAGAAAAAGGTAGTATTATCCAGACATAAGCCAGAACCTGTACAGGCTGACTGTTGAAATCCTCTTGGGGATGGAAGATATGACTTTGGGTCCATAGGAGTCAATGGGGACCATTGTATAAGCCAGAACTCAGGAAAGATAGTTCCCTCCATTACAGTAAAACAAAACAAAATAGACTTTTCAGAAAAGTAACAAAAGAAAAACATCTCCAGCTTGTACCCCATACACTTATGTGGTCAAAATTCACTCTACTAGTGTAGTGTAAGAGCCTTACACTGAAAACTTAATTTAAAAAACTGGTCCTAGACAGCTGAAATTCCCACTCTCCTGGCAAATATTATATATTGATCTTCTGTATAGTCACACTTCCACAGAGCAAGTCATTGTAACCCTCCACACAAAGAGCAGTCCCTACCAAAGAGAAGTTTGAAAACAAAGTTATCAACCATGTAAATGAGATTGAGAATTAGTGGAGAGAGCAAACAGTTAAATTAATCGGCAATGAATTGGGTAATAAATCCATGTGAAGGAGGGGGTAATATACTGGACCTAAATGATTAAAGGAGATTAAACAAAGTATTGGTACGATAATAAGAAAATCAGAACACTATGAGGACCAAGAAAGACAGATTAAGGGGGAAAAATAAGATAATGTGAATTGACAAATATAGAAAATAAAATATACTTAACAAAGCAGCGCATAACAATGGTTAAATATTAGATTAGATTCAAAAAGATGATCAGTAAGCTAGAGGCAGTTTGAGAAAATTTCACAGACTTCAGCATAAAGAGATTAACAGAGGAGAAAAGTAAAATGATGTGATCAGGCATAGAGATGGAGAACTTGTGAAGGACTTCCAGAAGAAGAAATTAGAGAGAAGTCAATATTTAAAGAGAAAATGGTTGGTATTTTTGTCAGATTTATGAGTCAATTTCAACTTAAAAAGTACACTAATTTATACATATAAACTACATAGGTCTTCATCATAGAGGAATCACAGACCAGGAAAAAAGGGGGATTGCAGCTGCTTTAAAAATAATCAGAAAGAATAGTAGATTACATTAAAATGGAAAATAATTTTATTGGCAGCAAAGATCATTAACAATAGAAGAGCCATAACTGTGGAATAGTATCTTCCAAGGTACTAAGAGGCAAAAATTGTCAACTGTTAATTCATATTTCTATACCTAACTAAAGTGTCCATCAAGAGTATAGGCAAAGTAAGGGCAATTTTAGACAAAGATTACTACTCATGTACCTTTATGGAAATAAACACTAAAAGATATTCTTCAGAGTGGCACCTGGGTAGCTCAGTCAGTTAAGCGTCTGCCTTCAGCTCAGGTCATGATCCCAGTGTCCTGGGATCAAACCCACATCCGGCTCCCTGCTCCACGGGGAGCCTCTTTTCCACCCTCTGCTTGCCACTTACCTTGCTTGTGCTCTCTCTCTTTGTCAAATAAATAAATAGATAGAGAGATAGATAAATAAATAAATAAATCTTAAAAGCTATTCTTCAGAGAAAAACAAGAGTGAAAGAGATAAGCAAGTAGGATGCAAAAAGAAATGAACAAGGAAATATGTTATCATGTGAGTTAATCTAAATAAAACTTTGGCTATAAACAAAACTAGCCATGATAAGTACAAGGATTAAGAAATTTATAACCCCTGGAATTTCATAGAAATAGACATATCCATGGAATATGTAACTAGATGAGCAGGGTTACTTCCTTTAAAAAAACCTAGTATTGTTTGAGTGGAGAAAAGACACAATTTTTCATTTTTAATCAAAGTGAATGTTATAATTTCAGAAAAATAAAATGCATTTCCTAATATAGGGAAGAAAAATGAATGAAAACATTTTAAATATAGTAGGAGGAGAAAGGGATCAAATGGCAAATAAAGATTCTAGAATGTAGAAAACACAAACAAAAGTAGTAGAAATAAATCCAAGTAATCATAGTAAAGAGAACACAAGTAAAGTTACTACTGAAAGGACATAGGTCCTCAAATGCATTTTTAGAAATCTAGATCGACACTGCTTATAAGAGATTTACCTTAAACTTAATAATTAAAAAACCTGAGAAATGCATCAACTAAAACTGAGAGACCCTACATACGAGACAAAACAAAATTTAAGACAAAGATCTTTAAAATAGTAAAGACGTCATTATGAAAGGAAAAATTAACCAGGAAGAATAAGGAAATCAATATAATCTCTATATTTCCACCCCTGCCCTCTGTCAAAACGGATAAAGTTACTGGAGAAATTAAAAACACACACATACAATCATGATGAGACATTTTATCACACCTTTCTTGGAAACACATGGATTAAAAAGTATGATATCTATTAAGGGTAAAGAAGTTTTGAATGACACAATTTAGAAGCCTCATATACAATATATATAGACCCCAACTTCTAACACTTGGAGAATACTCTCGTGAGTGGGAAATCCATCAACAGAAAAATCAAGAAAGGATATGAACAGTCATTTGCAAAAGATTAGAATGGCAAATAAAAATTTGAGAAGTATACTAATAATTAGGGCAATGCAAGGTAAAATAGTAATTTTGCCCATGAGATTTGTAAAAATGTAAAAATCTAATAATATCAAGTGTTGGTGAGGATATGAGTTAAGAGGAACTTTCGTTGACTGCTGGTGGGATAAATCATTTGACAACTTATTTGATATCAATTTGATTGAAGGTAGCCACATTAGCTTTGCCCCAGAAATTCTTTTCTGTGAATTTTTCTAGAGAAGCTCTCACACATATATATCAAAATGTTCATCATCTTTGTAAGTGGTAAAAGGAAAAATTTGGGAATACATTAACTGTCCTTCCAATAAGTGGATGGATAAATAAATTCTGGCATAATCATAAGCAATAATTAAAATGAATAAACAGGAACTAAATGAATTAAGATAAATTAAATCTCTGAAACATAATATATCCCTGACAAATGTTGAAAGACAAAAAATATAGAAGTGGCATATGCCATTTAAAATAATACATGTAAAATTTAAAACCAGGTAGGATTTTACCATATGTTTAAATATAAAGATACAGAGGTACAGGTCGGACACTGTTTCACACTATTGGTTCCTTTTGGGGAATGATTCTCCAAAGACAAATAGAGGCACCATTACTAGGAAATGGATATAGAGGGGAAAAGGAGATGTTTATTATACCCTCTGTTAATCTTATATAGAGAAAAATAGGTTTTGTAGATGAGTATTATGAGATGCAGCTGGTGTTCTGGTTTCAGAGGACTATGGGGAAGATTATACATGAACCAAGGAGAAAGTCTAGAGGGTGGTTGGGTTTCCCAAAGTCTCTCATAACTTTTGTTATTAAATAGTGTTCATTACGCTGCATACCTTTCTCCTTTAGTCATGCTGGTCCAAGTGTTAGATAAAGTGGATTTTCCCCATCTTGATTTATCTTGACCTGTCTTCTTTGGAGACCTCTTGTAGTGTCATAATCTGCCTAGGGGTTAGTGTTGGACAAGTCATGGAATTATGGTAACAGAGCAAACATGACTTTTTCTACTCTGTGTACAGTGTTATTTCAATATCACAATGACTCTGAGATATATTATATCACTACCCCTATTTTCAGATATAAGAAACTGAAGCTTGGAATAATGTGACCTGACAAGTAACAAGCAGTAGAACTGATATTTGAACAAACACATCTTTTTATTACACTACCCATAAACTTGGGCGTATAGGTTTAGGGCTATTCTGCATGTTACCTACAAAGAAGTTTCTAAATAAGCATACATTAATTATTTTTCAATGAGTATAACAACTAAAGAACAGCTCTGATAGATGAGTAGTTGTGGAAATCACCAATATCTGTTAACTGGACCACATGCCTAAACAACATATGACAGAGAGTGCACTTAGGAATTATATTAAAATAATTGGCTGTGAAAAAAGAAATATTTTCCCAATGTTTCTTAAAAAATTGTAGATCTCATGTCAATATTGCTTTCAAATTCTGCTGAAATAATGAACAAATAGCAATTATTTTCAAGCACGGTCATTTTACTCCATTTTGGTTTTTGACCACATATGTATAAACTTTTTTAGTATCTGACAATAGACTTTTTAAAAATAGAATACATCTTTAATTATGGGAACCTGCTATGCTATGTTTTAAAAGTGTCCAAAATAATCATGATTACTTCATTCCTTGCTTCCTACTTGAGTGCTAATAACATACAGTTTCAACTTTCACTCATCTATGTCCCGGTGTACCTTAATCATGCTGTTACAAATGACTTGAAAAAACAATTATTTTTTTAAAAAAAGGTATTTGAAATACAATGACATGATACAACTCTCCATTTCTAGTTGTACCCTTTCGTCTCCTGGATCATAATGACATACGAAAGTGTTGCAATATGACCCTACCATTGAAGCTGAAACTTAGGACTTGAATATCCTACTTGTCAAACACTAGTTGATATATGATAACCCTTAAAGTCACCAGAAATCTTCCCTAGAGATCCTCCAATTCTATAGTTACCAATCTTGAATTAATTCTTAATTCTGGACTCCTAGGGTTCTATATAAGCAATATTTATCCAATCTTTTCTCCTTCCTTAAACATAAGTTCAACTCATTTGGGGCCAAGTATGTATGAGCAGCCAGAAGAAAATATCCATGGGTTCCTAGATCTTCTGAGCTGTTCTATTTCCTGTTCTTTTGGGTTTTTTCTCCCCATTTCTATGAGCCATATACTTTCAATATCTTTTTTCTTAAATTAATATGTACTAGGGGCACCTGGATGGCTCAGTCAGTTAAGGGTCTGACTCTTGGTTTTGGCTCAGGACTCTGAGATCAGGCCCCATGTCAGGCTCTGTGCTCAGCACAGAGTCTGCTGGCCCTTCTCCCTCTGCTCGCCCCCCACTTTCTCTCTCTCTTTCATAAAATAAGATCTTAAAAAAAATTAGTATGTACTGGTATGCACTAGTTTCTCTTGTTTGCAACCAAAGAGCCACCCTGAATTATACATTTGTGCTTGAGTGGTTTCTTAACTTCCAGAAAGAGGACAAGGTAGCCTATAGGGTATGATCTGAACCACAGACACACACACGTACACACACATGCACACACACACACACACACACACACACAAGAGATGTGAATCTTAGCCAGAATAATTTAGGAAGTCAGCAAACCAAATAGTCATGTCAAGTACAAAGAACAGAAATGAAATCATGCACAGGAAATAGCCAGACAATTGGGGTCAAGAGAAACAAGCCTGCAATAGCATATGGTTACCAAATAAAGCAAGGATGACCTTAAGTGACTTTGGATCTAGACTTGGAGTTTTTAGTTGGCTGGTGTTCAGAATTCAGTATAACAAAAATGCATAGGGTAGAGAGGTGACTTGATGAATTCTAAAAGCTATTTCCAAACAATTTTTAAACAGAAAAAGCATACACTTATTATTTATAAGTTTGAAGTGGCTATTCAGAATACCAAATTTCTGCTTGGGTCAAAGGATAGATAATAAATAAAATAAAACAAGTGAATAAGCAAACACATAAATAAATAGCCAGTAACACTAGTTAGATCATGGCACTTGGGAATTCTAACTAATCATTGAAATCATCAAAAGGGATTTTTTTTTTTTAGAGTAGAATTTTGGGGCTAGACACTATAAAAAGACCACACTTTAGACATATTCTCAGAACTTCTCAAAAAGCATGCTCAGATGGAATTACCTTTCAACATAACTGTAGAGAATGTCTCACCTTTCAAAATATAGGAGCATCTGAGACATGAAAATTAAAAAGAAAAGTAAAGAAAATCTTTGGAGACTAGTTATATTAGTTCAACCCAGCATGCTACGCATGATATTTATTTATTACATTTTGATGATTATTTACCCTTAATCAGCCTACATACTTTTAGCCATGCTAAGCATCATGACATCACACGACATTTTGGCCTACCAGGAAACTTCACAGATTGGTAAAAACAGCCTCCATTGATGCAGACAAATAGTTTAGCAAACCCCATTTGTTTGGCTACAATATTATTTGTCACAGATGGACTACAATTCCTATAGTTGAGCTAAGCAAAGGAACTGAATAATAGAAATATCAGTGAGAGGCACTATTAGGAAAATATTTAGTATATATGATCAAAAATATGGCTTTGTAGAACTTTGGAAACATTTACATAATTATAATTTTTATGGTAATCCCAAATGGTTGTTACCTGATGTATTAAAGTGTAATTTAAAAATTCACACTTTGTCATGTTTTATTTCCCCAAAGAGTATACTTGTATATTTTTATAATTTTTTATTGATTTTAATTGCCTTTTGTTCCAGATAATCTAAATGCATACAGATTTTTAAAATGTAAACTCTAGGTTTTACTTTTTGAGTATTTGCTGATGTCACTTTCTTCTCAGATAAAAAATGGCTTGTGAATAAACACATGCAGGTTGATCCAAAGATATATTCATTCATTCATTTATTCTCTCTAAACAAGTGCATGCATGCACACACACACACACACACACACGCACACACATAAATATAAACGCATCTTCATGTTTGCCAACATTACATAATTGAAATTTCAGGATAAAAATGAGTTTTCCTCAACATCAAAGAAGAATATCAATCATTGTAAAACAGTTCTCTATCAACAGCCAGATTTTAGCTGGCAATTTATGTCTGCTAAAAAGCTCAATAACTAATAAAGACCTTACTTGTCTGGCTGACTAACTCACTTCTCAGAGATTAGCAGAAACCTCAAGGAGAATCCCTGTTTGAGACTGAATTCTGAAAAAAGGAAGAAATGATAAATAATGGGAAACTAACAAGAATTACAGAGTAAATGTCTTACTTAGCATGAAGTTTACATTCAGCTCAGTATAGTTCCACAAATATTTTCTTCACAGCTATCATGTGCCATGTGCTGAACTCATTTATAAGGATACAAGTCAACTAAAAGAAATTGGGTTACAAAAAAGAAAGTCAGAGAATAGAAAATATGTTTCTTGGATGGAGACATTCAAAGGGATATGCTTGTTATTTTTTAGTGTCTAATAAAAAGGAAATTATGAGTATAAAACTGCAACACACACGCACGCACACACACACACACGCACACACACATCCTATAAAATGGTAAAGGCAAAGTCACTTTGAAATAAAATACATGGACCTAAGGAAATTCTCTAAGTTCAAGTTTATAAAGTAAATATACAATATAGTGAGGGACAGGCTCATAAATAAAAAGAAATGATAAAAAGAGGCAATCACCTATAAAAATAATCTGTATTTAATAAAGAAGCTTATCACAAAAGGCATTAGGTGGAACTTTAATTCCACAAGAAGTTAAAAGTTATTATTTGCAAGAAGAGTGCCAAGGAGAAATAAATTTTGGAAGCACTAGGTTCAAATTAAATTGGTTTCTTTGTTGCAGGACTTCTCAGAGCCTTTATAGTATTAAAATATACTTTGAATCTTCCAGAAAAAAAAATAGTAAGCTACATTTTCCAATATATTTGCCCACAGGGTCCTTTCAGTACAGAGATTTTTAAGAATAGTGTTCTATGAAAGATACTTCAGAAATCTGGTCCATATGATCATTGAATTCCTTCAACGTTTAAAAAAATATTTTATTTATTCATTCGACGGGGTGGGGAGCAGAGGGAGAGGGGCAAGCAGATTCCACACTGAGCACAGAGCCCAATGCGGGGCTCTATCTCTGGACCCCAAGATAATGACATGAGCTGAAACCAAGAGGTGGGTACTTAACCAACTGAGCCACCCAGGTGCCCCAAATTCCTTCAAATTTTAAGAATGTTTGTTAACTGAACGACTGGGTGGTGACCTCCTGGGACTTGATTAATGTATGCTTGTTTGTGGACCTAATTAACTAGATTTCTGGTAATAAGCTGATGTCTGTCCTTTCTTGCCTGACCATCACTTGGACTCCAGAATAATAATCCCCACATATGAATTATCTCTTCTTTTTACTCCTGGGGGTCTTTATAGATCTGTCTCCTTCCCCCAGCTCTCCAAATACCATCCCTAAATTGTGAATCTGATTTTCAGCCTCCAGGCCTCTCAGGAGAGTTGTCGGTAAAGTGGAATCTTAGACAAGGATGGAGGAGGATTGGAGCAAAGCAGGAGGAGAAAAGGAAGGATGTAGCACATTACGGGATCTATACTGAGGTGATCCTTTCACATGCCTACAGGGCCCAGGCAGGTAACTGACAGGAGTTAAGCAGTCAAGTGCTGGTTTATTGGATTGGAAGCATTATTTTTTCATAGTCACAAATAACTAATTTTCTTATTAACTGCAATCCTCTTGGTCAGCCTTTCACCGTCCCACTTTTTTTTTTTAAAGATTTTATTTATTTGAGAGAGAGAGAACGAGAGATAGAGAGCACAAGAGGGAAGAGGGTCAGAGGGAGAAGCAGACTCCTTGCTGAGCAGAGAGCCCGATGCGGGACTCGATCCCGGGACTCCAGGATCATGACCTGAGCCGAAGGCAGTCGCTTAACCAGCTGAGCCACCCAGGCGCCTTCACCGTCCCACTTTTGATAAAGATATGAACACGTTGAAAGAGTCCCTTCTTATGAGGAAGCACAAGAGTGGTAACCAGTCAGGTTGAACTTCAGAAAGACCAGCGAGGACAGGGACCGTGATGCATGGGGCAGATGAGTAGCATGTACGTCCTGACCAAAGATGGTGTTCTCCGCGGCAGAAAGCTCTTCAGCTGTGACTATCACCTGCCAAGGAAAGAGGCAGTGCAGCACAACATTCTGATTTTATTTTAAAGGATTCCAGAGATAGAGATGTTATGGGAAACCTCTGGTTTTTTATCGTCTCAATACTTGTGTAGCACCCTGCAAAAGGAGACATGTCTGTAGGGACTGCAACCTGGAGAATTCAGGTGGAGAAGAATGTGAGAGGAGAAACGAAAATCTTATGGCAAGGACTATCCTGAAAAAGTTTTTGTAATTCAGTTCTGAAGAGTTTCTGGTGAGATAAAAGTGGCAAGAATGGAAGGAGAGTAATGCCATAGAGTTTTGTGAACTATATTGTGTCTCCTTGTGTATCCTTAAGGATATGTGTAAAAAAGTAAAATTCCTTGTTTATTTTTGCCTGTTTGGACAGTTCGGTAGCACTGAACCATAGCTTCAGGAGGGTTGTAAGAATATAAAGCTGCTATTCTTACGATGATAGAGGGGGCTGGTTCAGCTTATAAGACAGCCAACTGGATGGTGGGGAAAAGGGACCTGAAGGTGGTAAGAGGATAGCATGAAGTTCCTGAAATGTTTATTTAGTTTTCTGGGACACAAGATGAATGTCTTCCGTCTGATATCCAATAGCAACTGGAGGGAAATCACTTTCTTCTGATGGAAAGGAGCCTCCTTGCATTAAGATCTCCTTCCAATGAGAAGAAGGTATAAGTAGTATCATGGACCATACAGTGAGACCAACCTGGGTTTGAATCCTAGCTTCATCATTGGCTGACTGGGAATTCTGTGAAAATCACTTAAATCTCAAGAGTTTCTGCATTCTTATGACAAACAGGAAGACAAATACCCATCCCGCAGGGTTGATAAAAGAATAAATGAGGTCATGTGTCTTCACTGATGAGAATTTAATATGATGTCCTACAGATGTCACAGATTTCCCCTCAAACTTTATCATTTGATCATATTGTCTTTTCCTTTTATGTCTTATACCAAAGGAAAATTTCTTATAATTGAATTCATAGAAAAAACATTCATACAACTGAGCATTCTCTGGTTTACTCTATTTGTAATGTCAGGACACCATCAGAAAAGACTATAACCAAGCCTTGATGTCCATCAACAGATGAATGGGTAAAGAAGATGTGGTATATAAATACAATGGAATACTATGCTGCCATCAAAAAAAGAAATCCTGCCATTTGCAACGACGTGGATGGAACTAGAGGGTATTATGCTAAGCAAAATAAGTCAGTCAGAGAAAGACAAGTATCATATGATCTCACTGATATGAGGAATTTGAGAAACAAGAGAGAGGATCATAGGGGAAGGGAGGGAAAAATGAAACAAGACAAAACCAGAGAGGGAGACAAACCATAAGAGACTCTTAATCTCAGGAAAAAAACTGAGGGTTGCTGGAGGGGTGGGGGGTGGGAGGGATGGGGTGGCTGGTGATGGACATTGGAGAGGGTATGTACTATGGTGAGCCATGTGAATTGTGTAAGACTGATGAATCACAGACCTGTACCTCTGAAACAAATAATACATTATATGTTAAAAAAAAAAAAGATAGTAGGAAGGGAAAAATGAAGGGGGGGAAATCAGAGGGGGTGACGAACCATGAGAGACTATGGACTCTGAGAAACAAACGGAGGGTCTTAGAGGGGAGGGGGGTGGGGGGATGGGTCAGCCCAGTAATGGGTATTAAGGGGGGCACATACTGCATGAAGCACTGGGTGTTGTACGAAGACAATGAATCATGGAACACTACACCAAAAACTAATGATGTACTGTATGGTGACTAACATAACATAATAAAATAAAATTTTTTAAAAAATTTAAAAAAATAAAACAAAAGACTCTAACCTGTAACAACCTCAACCCATGCTAGTTTAGGGCATTACCAAGTTCCACTAAAAGAAAAAAAGAGCCAAATAAATGTAGCACATAGCTATGAATTACTCTACGTGGTATGAGCTAAAAGGGATAAGTATTAGCAACCTTAAAAAATAACCTTTTCTAAGTCATTTTAGGAAGCAATACGTACATGACCATATTGAAGAATACCGTGAACATGTAAAGAATGAAGTATACTTTAAACAATACAAAACAACACCGTTCTTCTGTTTTGTGATTAAGCACTTACTGTACTAGGATTCAACAATTCCATCTACAGCCTCATATCTACATGGAACAAGAACTGTATGTCCAAAAATGTAAGAGTAAGTCAAGATGATATGATCTGGAAAACTACAAGATGCTTCAAAAAGTAGCTCTGGAGATGACAAAGGAATTGGGCTTAAACATGCTTACAAAACATTCGAGCATAATTATTTTGTGAAAAGAAAAAGAATAATTCTAAACTAATATGTCATTCTGCATGTGAATTAAAAATGTGCATGTAAAGTTAGTAGATTAATATTTTATTAAAGTGCATAAGGTGTACAGATATTTGATTATTTATAAATAGTGTATAAATAGATACTTGATTATTTAATCTATATCCTCAGCAGGCCAAAAATTAACTTTTTGAATCTTATAGGGAAAATGGAAGGTTGCTTTATATTGCGGAATAAATAACATATCTGGTTCCATAATGATTTGGTTATTCCCTATACTATCGAATGTTCCCGGGGCAGAGCCCAGACATGGTAATGAACTTGGCTTCTTAAATTGCACAGGACTGCGGCAGATAGCAAAGTTTCAGTTTGCCTACTGTGATACCATAAGTTAAAAAAATATCCCCCTCCTGTCCAAGGACCAACTTCAAGACTTGAGTGCCAATGAATATCAGTACAGAATACATGTGGAGAAGACCAATTCAAAAGTAAAAATGCTCATACTGTGCTTGAAGAACAGTTAGCCATTATGTTCTGAGTTCTGCATGACAAGCCAGTCAGCTGGGCCACTGTATGCTAATACGAAATAAGCTGACATGTTATAGCAACCTGCAACTGCAAGTTTGCAATGGCCGGTCTCTTAATGAATAGTGAAAGTAATTTATGTCAGGCTGTAACCAAGCAAAATGATGAAGAAAATCAAACTACAATAAAGAGGAAAAAGGAATAAAAATGTTCATTGTGAGGAACTAAACTGACAAAGCCAGTGTAACAGACTTTAAGAACCTGTCAGGCTGCGTTCTAAAGCATGGTATATAGAAACCAGGGACAGAAGATGGTTTCTTACAAGAACCATTGACACATTTGTCTAGGTGATATATTAGTGAGATGAGGGCTGCAGAGACCACAGGTCTCACCACCTGCCCCCCTTGCATGGAGGCAGAGCTGTTTAATTAGCACTCAACAATAAGACATGGATGGAAGTGATGTGCATCACTTCTGGGACAATGCTTTTACGGAGCAGGTGTATCTAGTCCACAGTCTCTGAATTTCCATAGGCTGGATGCAACTCTCTGTGCACTATGAAGCTGTAGAATAGTGATTCTCAGGCTTAGTATACATCAGAACCACCTGGACAGCTTCTGCAAATACAAATTTCTTGGCCATTTCCCCCTTGGTTTCTGATTTAGTGTCTCTGGGATACAGCCTTATAATTTGCATCTCTAATAAGATCTCAGGTGATGTTGATGTTACTGGCAGGAGAACCAGTCTGTGAGGGATGGAGGAGCCATGTGATGAGAGGTGTTTGGGTCTTTGAATCACTGTGTGGACAAGAGTCACTTGCTGATCATGGATATATTATTCTATTATAGTTGCAACTTTATATATTTAGGAGTCTATTTGCTAGAGAAACTATCACTACCATATGCATATAGGGAGTAAGTGAATAAGGAACATTCCAGGAACCAGTGTTGGGGGGAAAAGAGGAGTGAATTAAATTTGAGTGTGGAGATCCTTGTGTGGTCAGGACATATCAATAAGGAGAATGACTTAGTTGGAGTAAATAATTTACATTAACAAAAAATGAGGATCTAACTCTCAAGATATAAAATGTAATTCCTGGTAATATGGCCTAGAATACTAGACTGAGTAGAAAATTTTACTCAAAAGGAAAGAACAAAAGGAAGTTCCTAAGCAAATAGATTAACCAGGCTGTCAAAAGTCACTGCTTAAGCAAATGATTGCCTGAAGTTTAGATTAGAGGGCTGAGGACATGGAGCACAGGGGGCCATGTAGAAGAATCACACAAATTTACTAGCAGGGTGACCGTATGAGGAGGTCACTTGATCAATTGGAGCGTCAGTTTCCTCTTCTGTGAAATAAGAATAATTTCTTTTTCAGGGTTATTTTAAGGAGTAAATACATGTGTATATGGAAAGCATTCAGCACAATGCTTTGCTCTAAACCCACAATAACTATTAGCTATAGGGCCAGAATTAAGATGAAAGAAATGAAAGGAAAGGATAGACCCAAAGGACAATATCAAAGAAGCCCTTTGAAGACTTTGTCACCAATTATATGTGTTGAAGAAAGGATGGATAGGACTCAGATTAGTATTTCTAACCCAGGACACCCTTAAAGAGTGGGATAGAGAGAAACTGAAGAGACGCAGATATAAGACAATGAAGTGTTGTTATCTTTTTGTTTTTGTTTTTACTCCTTTAGGTCTGGCTCATGTTTGGTCAAAGGTAGATTTGTGGAAGCCCTTGAACAAAATGGGCTGTTGGGATGTTTGGATACTGCACATAGTCAAATAACCATGGCATACTTACTTGAAAGAGCTCATTGCATGACAATCTGGATGGTTTTGTGATAGAAAGATTTACTCCAAACTGAATTTGCAGCACTGGAGAGAATATTTTCCAAGTTAAAATGACTCATTCCCAAAAGTATCTTGTCGGCACACCTGCAAATGTTGCAAGTGACCCAAGAAGGGTTCAGAAAGTGGAAGGATCCACCTAGGGAGTCATCTATTGCTGTCCACTATGCTCCAAATATCCATTTACACAAGAAAATGGAAGGTGTGTCAAAGGTGTTGGCATGTTGTCTTAGACTCAAAGTCATTGTAAGGATAGGCCTTGAAATATTTTTAAACGTGTTGTGATAGCACTCTAGCAAAAACACTCCATTTAAATTTCAGAGCCATTCTTCTCTCTAAACATACTTGAAGGCTTTTTTGGAACTGCGATGACATTTTATCGATTTCACTAAGTAACCTGGATTGATTGAAAACTTGGGGAAGCTTAAAACACTGAAAGTTCCTCAAGGGCAGTTTTCCCTGGTGGATGTCCTGTTTATTTTTAATACAGTGTTTTCCCTTCATAACCCATCTGCCTGACCATTTTATGTGTCTGGTTTTTTTAAGAGTTTAGGCGTGGCATGAGATCTCACTAGTTCTGAGCTGAAGTCAAAAGTTCCAAAGCAGATGTTAGGGGCTGTCATATAGGTTTAAGATTTCATGTTTTAGACTTATGGCCTTTCTTGGTGCCAGAGCTCACCTAGAATTCCTATATTACTAGAAAGTATCAGATTAGATATAATGGATGTGACTTACATGATGAAATCACAAATAATTGGGAAAAATATTTTATAAAGGGTAATAATATGTGCCCTTAACTATGAGTGCTTTTACTACTCACTTGGTAATAGAATGAGAGCAAGGAGACTAAGGGAAATATGAATCTTATAATTACTCATTTCCAAAGGAAAAATAAATGAAACTCCATTTTTCTCTTTTTCTCCCACACCACCACACTTATAACTCGACATTCCTGGGAGTAACTGTTCTCTTAGCATACCCACAGAATATGATTTTTCTCACAAGGAAATGATTCACTGGAGAAATCAAACAACTAATCCCAATGAAATTCATGGAATTTTTATTAGTATTTTAATTCTTGGCTTAGTTCTAAAGAGGTCATGTCATCTACTTTCTACACAGACTGAAAACATGGAGACCTGATGCCTCCTGAAATTCACCAAATCCAGCATTCAGAAAATTGAGGTAGGCTGTTAGAATTGCTACAGGTCATTCTAGAACACATCAGAGTTGATATGGTATACAACATTTGCAGACAAATATGTTATTAAAATCTGAAATCTGTGGTTTCACATCACTGAAATCACACATGCACACAGAGCATAGATGATAAAAACCATATTATAAGCATGTCCTCACCCAGCTATGGTGACCGTCATCCAATTCAAATAAAACAATGAGAGTCTTTGTCACATGTATGCTAGGTGCATAAATGGCAAGATTAGTGGTTATTAATTTGTAGCTTTTGCAATATGTGATCAATATATTTGAGAAGAAGGGGTATGGTTTGATTCATAGTTTGTAATTACTTCTCTGTAATGGTATTGCTAATCATAAATGTTTATACTCTGCTTGAAAGCTGCAACTGTACCTTACATTAATACATCAGCATTCTTAAAGTTGATAAACATCTTCTTCCAAATTGAACTTAATTTAGTTTTTGCAACTCTCTGTGCATAAATACATCTTACCTCAGCCTCCTGCAGGTCTCAATTTCTCCTGATGGCTATAAGAATAAAAAATGAGAAGCATCTGAAATCTGGGTTGATCCTCACCCATTATAGTGGCTAACCATGTGCTATAATAGTTGACATTTATTCAAGTGCTTACTATATTCTAGACACTGTACCTAAAACAGGCTGCAAAAAAGTCCTGCTGGTCATCAGAAAGAATAATCATGAAGACCTGAACATATTCCACAAGTCATTATTTTATAGGAAACCCATGTGATAGGAGTTCAGATCAAGTTCAGACTTGGATATTTATAATGGAAAATTCAAATGCCACTTCAATAGGAGATCAGTATCTCCCTATATCAATCACATATTCTGGATTTTTCATCACTGCCCATTTTATGCATTTTCTTATTTTCATTAAACACGATTTGGTAAATACACAACTAAAGTTACATATATGTATTTATTTATTCATTAGGTCATAGATATATAGATAACCTCACAAGTCAGAGGACAGATAGCTTTGCTGATTTGAATGTTCTGATTTTAGACTCAAACAAATAGTCAACCCTTTAGCTGTAGCCTCTGCATTAGGGCATCAAACTCCCGAGTCTCTCCTTCCCTACCTGTTGTATGTAATTTGTAGCTGAGGGGCTGTGAAGGAATTTCATGGCCATGCATGACTGTAGACACGTGAAGGAAGGATAAAAAGAGTAAAGTAATTTAGATGACAGATTTCAATCATCATCATGGGAAATGCCAGTCATAAAACCAGGCCATGGTCTAGTGACAACACAATTATTTCCAAGCTTTCACAATTTCTGGAAACAGGCATCCTGCTCTACCTTTTTACCAAGAGGCAACGCTGAAGATGTTTCAGTGATTTAGTCTTTTTTCCCTCTAACAAGTGCTTCCTTTTGTTCTGAGCATCAATCTGTGCAAAAATCCGCCTCTTCGTTCATCAGTTTGATAATCAAAAAACTCAAGCAATGGGTGACACAGTCCATGAATAAATATTCCAACTGAAAATGGCCTCCTAAAAGAGCTGTGAACTGCTCTAACCTCTTATATCCTAGTGCTTCTATATACTTATAGCAATCCCATGTCAGATAGGCCTGGATGTTGAATTCCAATAAACTGAGCATTTGAGCACCTGCCATGTATAGAACTCTGAACTGAGTAAATACAATGAATAAATAATATTGGCTAACACTAAGTTCCGGGACTCTTTTAAGCACTTAACATATTTAATCACACTTAATCTTTGCAAAAAACCCCATGGGGGGTATTGCTATTACCACATTTTACATATGAGGGATTATAGGCACCTTGAAGTTTAATAATTTGTCCAAAGCCACAGACCTCATAAGTGGTTGGGCTGACATTTAAGCAGGCAAACTGGCTCAAGAACTCATGATCTCAATCATGATATTACTAATTGAACAGCAGTGGTTCTTAAAGTGTGGTACTTGGCCCAGTAGCATCAGCATCACCTGATAACTTGTTAGAAAAAGAAAATCTTTGGCCCTAGTCCAGACATAGGGAGTTGAATACTCTGGGGTTGAGCTCCGGAATCTGCTGTAAAAACATTCAGTAGGTAATTTGGAGGCAGGCTAAAGGTTGAGAATGACTAGCACAGAGGGTGGACAGACCTGAACACAACACATTCTGCCCTCAATAAACTCTTGAGGTAGAAAATAAAATTACATTTCTTATGCCAATCACAAAATTTATGATGATATCTATCATGGACTTGGACATGGGAGGATGGATGAGCCGTAGGCAGATAAGCAACCTTTTCACTCCACAGCAGCAGTAAAGAATCTAGGACGTAGACACTTTTGATGTTTGTTGGCAAGTTTAGAGATCTGGACTGAGGGTCCACCTAAGAGAAGCAACTGAAGCCAGAGTGAATAAACTTACAGTTTGCCTTACTAATCACCATGCAAGGGAGTCAGGGAAAATACCATCTCCGGCTCCCTGAGTCATTGCAATGTCACTTAAAGCAAACAAACTTCAGGGCCCCACGGGGGGGTAGAACACAGATCCTGCAGGGATTTTATTTAGGGGGCTATGAATTAAAGACAAAGGGGTACAATAAAGGAATGCTATTTCTCTTACATTCCACAGTGTCACATATATATTATTTAGGAAAGTTTGGTGCCTAGTATCATCTACCTCTCCTAAATGACCTTCACTTTTACCTTCACATTCTGTGATTATAGCCTTGGCTCCTCAAGGACAGAGGCAATAAATTAATGGTTCAGAGTACTGGTTTGGGATTCACACAGCCTGAGTTCACATCTGGGCTCTTCTTTTAACTTCTTAGGAAACTCGAACAAGGCTTTAAACTTCTAAGCTTTAGTTAATTCTTAGTTAGTTCTAAGCTTCAGTTTGAGGCAATATGAAGTCCTTCCCAAAAGGTCTTATCCAGAATTAAACACATGCAAAATACATAGTAAACACTCAATATACATTAGCCCTCTGAATTAGACAATGAGTTCACTGTTGGGACAGACACATCTCTTAGACCCTACCATGTGCTCTTCGAATGAAATGGATTCAAAAAACAAAAACTTCTGCCTGAGGTAGCTTTGCCAGAGTACACTACTTACTGAAGCTTACTTCTGTTCACTAGATTGTAAGCTCCTATAAAAGAGAGACAATATTTTACGAGCCTTTGCAATGGCCTAACTCATAGTAAATGTTGAATAAATGTCTGTTAAATAAACAAGGAAAACATACTCTGTATTTTACCATTATTTTCAATAATATCTCTACAGCCCCTGCACAAACCCACAATCTCCTTTAAATTATGTTCTCCTATTGATGCATGAAGTTAAATCAATTGAATTTTTACCCTAACATGATCTCTAGAAGTGCTTTCAAATCCAAGGAAATGTTCTTTTCCATAGCATTCGTTAAATATGGCCTTTGGCTTTCACAGAGATACTGGATATCTTTTTAGTAAGTGATTCTTCTCTAGCCAGAAGTTGTGCCAAAATTAACAATGCTGAAGAATAAAGAGAATCATCCATCAGTGTGAGCTTTCTTCATTTCTAGGATCTGGCTGTGTTTGATTAAGTTTTCTTCTTGCTGCAGAAAGCTGTGGGAACTTCAGGCTGCCTCTGCTGGTACAGGACATACACAGGGGAGGCAGTATGCATTGGCCCTCAGCCCTGGGCAAAGCTTGATGCAGGCACACAAGTCTCATCCTTGAGCTGTCTGAGCTTGCTGCAAACACAACTGAGATTTATGAAGAAAATCTTTTTTGAAAAACCTGCATTTCACTTAAGCCTCTTGGTCAGAAATTGGCAGTTACTAATTCTATTGCTCATCATGGATGTTTATTTTTTTTCACTTCTCCAGAATAAAACAGTGTAAGTGATTGATCCAACACTAGGCTAATACCACTGTGGAAGGCAGAGCTCTCACTTCTGAGGATGCCCTCCTTCTCACGAGGAGGAAATATGAAAGTGCAATATGAGACGTGGATAGAGAATGCAGTACTTTCACGGAGGCAATGACCCTGGGCATGGGAAAGCATGCAAAAAAGATGTGACACCATTCTTGCTCAGAAACTTATTGTAGAGAAAGAAGATCAAAAACTATCCCAGCAGCTGTAAGGTAAGAACACTTGTTCAACATATAATGTGCCTTAAATGTTTGCGTCTTAGAAGACATATATTACCTTATCCCTAAATATTTAAAATTATCTTTAGGAAAGTTATTTCTCAGTTTCACAAAGATCTGGACTCTTGGATAACCATCTTTAGAGCCAAAGCATTTATTCTTCCCTGGCTTGTATTTTTCCTCTCCTGCTGGAGAGGAAATGAATGGAATGAACTTGACTGGCCAGTTACTTAGGAAAAATAGTCCCCAAAATAGTTCCTCCAAACACCTAGGGAGTACTCAGCAAAGCTCTTCAATTCACTCCTCGCATCCTTAATGAGATAAGACTGACTTTGCTCCTGGCCACGAAGTAACCCATTTCTCCTTTAAGCAATTCCTTTAAAAACAGCAAGCACACTCATCTTTTAGGTGCCATCTGCTTAACTATTGTTTTCTGACTCTAAAAGCCAAAGATGCTGGAGTTCAGAGGCTCTAGGAGGCCACTCTGAAATTCTGACAGTGCCCTAAGGAAACTAACAATCTCCTAATTCAACAGGGGTGTTACAGATTCTATCAGAGCCAGGTCAATCTAAAGCATTGAATTCACATGAAGTGCCATGTCAGCTAAAGGTTATACCCTCCGGCCAATTACTGTGATTACTGAAAAAAATATTCCCCTTATGACTCGAACCTACTTGACAAAAGGAAAAGGTAGCAAGCTAGAAATAGAGCATAAGAGTTGGCACCTACTAACTGCCTTAATCTTTGTTCTTTTGATTGCTGTCCAATCTGTTGTATTGGAGTATACCTATTGTTGTATATAGGTCTATGTATCTAGCCAAGTGGCCTTGGAATAGTCACTTTGGCAATTTACAAAAGATGAATGGATTTTTCCTGAGCTTTTCTTCAGAGAGATTCCAAATATTTAACCATACCCCTGCCTAGCACATCTTTGAGATAGGACTCTTATGATCCAATATATATTATTAAATTATTGCTAAATACAATTCGCTATGGCTTGAAGAATTTTGATTTTTTAAATGTTATTTTGTGGGGCGCCCGGGTGGCTCAGCCAGTTAAGTTTATCTGACTCTTAGTTTCAGCTCAGGTCATGATCTCTGGGTCATGGGATCAGGGCCCGCATCAGGCTCTGCGCTTAGCGGGGAATTTGTTTCTCTCTCTCTCTCCCTCTGCCCTTGCCCTGCTCACGCTCTTGTACCCTCTTTGCCTCTCTAAAATGAATAAATAAAAACTTTAAAAAAAATGTTATTTTGTAAATTCTGATGTTCTTCTGAACTAGGTAGATGTGAAAAGATAATATTATGGGCAGTCAATATCAGGAGCTTTTCTGACCTAGACAGGAGTCTTTTTTTATGAAATAATGGCAGGTGCAGTGTTCAGCTGGTAGAATGCCAAGCTACATTATAGGCCATAATTTATTTCTATAATCATAAAATCAAAGAGATAATTTGCTGGTTTCAATGCTGAGCTTATTCAGGGGACAATGATGAACTGTTATTTCTACAATCATGATATCAAATGGAGAGTTTACTAGTTTTAATATCCATGGTCCAGTGTTTTAAAGCAATATAGACATTTTCACATAGCATCCATGATAGTGAAATTCAAAAGGCAAATATTCTCCATGTAGTCATGAAATGCTATTCAGATTCCCTAAATACCAGCATAGGGGCTTAGTGTATTTGAAGATTCATGTGAGGGAAATGTGTTCTTAATTGAAGGAAGAGATCTTTGAAGACTTGGTTATTATTGATTGTGTTATAGATTCATATATGACCCAGAGGGGAATTAGACAAAGACATAAATCCATGATTTTAAAGTTTACTTAAACTACTTAGAAAGACTATTTGATACAGTGAAGATAGTTTATTGCTTATCTCAATGGATTTTCTTTGAGCATAGCCTACTTCCTTTGGTACCAAGAGACTATACGGAAACAGGAGGCTTCAGCTCTAGTCTGACTCTCACTAATTGTCTTAAAGATTTTATTTATTTATTTATTTATTTATTTATTTAGAGAGCAGGGTGAGGGGCAGATGAGAAAGAGAATCTCCAGAAAACTCCACACTGAGCATGGAGCCTGATGCAGGGCTCAATCCCATGACCCCAAGATCATGACCTGAGCCAAAATCAAGAGTTGGGCATTTAACCAACTGAGCCACCCAGGTGCCCCCTTACTCTCACTATTAAATCTAGGTAATTTTAGTTTTATTTCTTTCCCTATAAACTAGATGAACCATATATATTTTCCCTATCTCCTCTCCCCACACAAAGTTGTTGGGGAGACCACATTTGATAATAAATGGGAAGGAGCTATATAAACTCCACACACTATACAAACTCAGTGCAGCAGTAATTCGTGGGATGCTGGGGTGACCTTCACTTTTATTATGTCACAGTGTCACTTTCATTGTATTTAGTGCTACAAGGATTTGAAGTACACTCTAGACAAGAGGAAAATTCCTGTTGGATACACCTTCAAAATATAATTTGATGACTTTTCACCATTATCTTTGCTGCCAATCTAGTCTGGGTCACCATCCTCTCTTACCTCCTTTAAGTTTTAACATCCTTTTCCAGACATACCCAATGGGATTGCTTTGGATTGGTTCACTTGCCAGTGTGGTATTGCATAGAACCCTTCACAAAATATTCTTGAAATGTAATTCCTTGATTCTTACCTAATTCTTTTTTTAAAGATTTATTTGAGAGAGAAAGAGTGAGCACGTGTTGAGTGGGGGAAGGGGCAGAGGGGAGGAAGAGAGAGAGGAAGAGGGAGAGAATCCCAAGCAGACTCCCCACTGAGTGGGGAGCCTGACACGAGGCTCGATCCCATGACCCTGAGATCATGACCTGAGCTAAAATCAAGAGCTAGACGCTTAACCAACTGAGTCACCCAAGTGCCCCATATTCTTACCTAATTCTTGAAAGCTAGAACCAATGGAGCCCTCGGAGAGCTATCTCTGTACTTTTTTACATATGGGGAAACTGAGGCTCCGTAAGACAAGAGACTTCCTTTATGCCATACAACAATTATGAGGCACAAGACAGGACCACAACAAGAGGACCTTGCTCTAGGACAGGCAAAAGCCCCTAGAAGACTAGAGAGTAATGAGGCCAATACATCTATGACTTAAGCTGCAGGGCTTCTGGGACTTCTGGCTACAGAATCCATGCTGTAGTCTCACAGAGACTGATTAAGTATCTATACAAAGAAAAGCTCAGTATGCTTCAAGTGTGGTATTTTGTTTCTTAACATTAACTTAACTGGTGGTGTGTCTACCTGGAGTCCCTGCTTCTACTAACATTTTCCGAATCTTTCCCAATTTGTCCTCTTCCTTCTCTTAGATTTTTGATCATATGATTCTCCTCTTCAAGAAAATTTTCCATTTTTCCAACTCTGCCTGTCAAAACTCTGCCAAGTTGATCATGAAATTCTTCCTGATTGCTTCATCAGACATGCTCACTCCACTACACAACATTTTTGTAGTTGGGCCATCATGCCTGTTTGTATTCATTTATTTTAAAATGTTTGTTGAGTGCCTAGACCTTATTTAGACCTTCTTTTTCAAATTTTAGTTCAGACGGAAGATAGTGTTAACTAAGAGAGACATCTTCCCTAATCTTGTGGAGTTTCTGTTCTACTGGGGGAGACGGGTAATACACAAGTGAGTATAAAGGTAATTTTCTGATAGTGGTAAGTGTTGTACAGAAAATAAACAAACAACAAAGATAGCTAGTTTTTGCAGGGGCTCAGTGAAGAGAGACACCTCTAAAGAGGTGACAATTCAGGTAAGAGCTGAAGAACTTGGAGAAATCAGACCGATGGAAATAAAAGAAACAAGATACCAAGTAGAAGGACCACCTCGTCTCCAGGTCCCGAAGTGGGAAAAAACATGGAGCACTGGAGGAAAGGAAATGAAGCCGGAACGTCAGGTACAAAGTGGCAAAGAGCAGGCTAGAAAACGAGGTTGGAGGTCAGCTTGTAATTCTCCTAAACCAGCACAGAAAATTGGTTTGTTTTTTTTTTCAACTGGGACAGAAGTCAGTAGAGGGCTTCATGTAAGGCTCTTCCATACATCTCTAGAGAATGACCGAAACCATTAAGTGTTTCTTAGACATTTTTGTGCTTTTAGCAGGACTAAGACAATGTCGTACAAATAGTAGGAATTCAAGATATATTTGACAAGCTGACTATGAAGTGCAATTTATGAGATGTTTTGAGTTCATTTAGGAAGGATTCAATTTATCTGAAGTGGATACTCCATGTCACAACCCCTCAATTGACTAACATTAACATTATCTTCCGTGTTGCAAAATTACATTTTCTTCTTCCCAGTGGTATTCTTAGAGTTTAGTAATTAGCACTATCTGGTGTTTCCAAAACACTAGTCATTCATGTACCTTCAAATTTTTTGCTAAATCCATGTACCATCTGTATCATTGAATAATTAATATATTTCTCTAAAACAAAATGCTTTTTATTTAAATAAGCCCATTTTAAAGGGAAATACATACATTTATGTGTGTATATATACATGCATGCACACAAATAAATATATGTTAAAGAGAAACATATATGCACACACCCATACACATGCACATATATGCAAACATAATACTACCAAGTAGCCATGAAATCATGGATGTGATATGCTAAATACGTTTTAAAATTACATTAAAATGTGTGATTGTTAAACAAAAGTTAAATGTTCATTTATGTATGCCCCAAATCACTTCATTGATGGTGCACATATCATCCTTTTAGAAATTATGGTCTAATCAAGCCACCTGGCTTTATTCTGAATATCCTGAGTCTCAACTCCTCAAAACAGGGCAAGGAAAAGAGTAGCTAACTGGTAGGTGGTTACACACACCCAGGAAGAAAGAATAAATCAGGCTGCAACTTCTCAGTTACTGGCAATGCAGTCTAGCCCATCATGGGTCAAATAGCTTCTCCAAGGTCCAATGTGACTGAATGGCAGGGTAAAGCAACTTATGGTGAAGCATGGGGAAGGGACCTGCTTGCTGAATGATGAATAGAGCAGTTTTCAGTATAGCTGTCCCTCTTAGAACGAGCCCCTTGGGAACCTGTCTTTCTCCTAGTGGAAATCATAGCAAAGTAACAAAGTTTAGGAGAGAATTTGTCATCAGAATGTTCCTCTGGTGACTCCTGGCCCTGGTTTGGATACTTTGATGATGTCTTTTGCTGCAGAAGGCAAGTTATGATTAATGCTAATGTCACAGAGCTAACATCCTTAATACAGGCCAGGTTATAAATATAAGAGGGCCTGGGATCTGGTTTTATTTAGGTTCTTTATCAAAGCTAACTCTCATAGAACTTTAATTTATGTTCAGAAGGAAGAATATCTGCAAAAAGACCCACAGGCCCTGTACCACGGAAGGTAGACATCCTAAAACTTTATGGGAGACCTCACACATACCCATCCCCACAAAAATTTCCCTGTGTTTCTCCCATATGAAAAACTCAATTCTAGGCACTGTAGGAGTAAGTAATAAACTTGATCTGTGAGGGGTTTACCATGTAGCTTTTTCTGTCTAGCACAATTCATGTCAAGAGAGGAATACATTTAGCTTAAAGTAAGAGCATTAATGACTTATAGGACCATAAACAGATAGGATGCAATTTTGTTTCCTAACAAGTCCTCTGAATGCTGAAGTCTAGGGTCAGTGTCAAGGCTCAACAATGTCATCAGAGTCTATTTTATATGTCTGCTCTGCTGTCTTTACCATGTTGGCTTATTGACTCAAAGGTGAAAGATGGTGGCTCCAAGAATCACATCTGCATGAAGGACATAGAGAGGGGTCAAGGTGCGAAGGGTTGCTCCATTGCTTGTATTTCAAGGACCAAAACTCAGCCACCTGGCCACCTGTGAGCAGCAAACAAGCTAAACTATTAATTAAAAGGTAGCCTACCAGTGAGAGATTAGAAATGATTGGAGGGCATACGAATCAAGTTTCTGTTACATCAAATCTTTCTCCAGAGACTTCTGAACTAGGCCAAGTGATCAGCGTGTGCACAGTATCAATAACACTTTCATTAAGTAGCACAGGGTACAACAATCATGACAGAGAGTTAGTCAATTTTTTCCCAATCTGTTATCCTCAGTAAATCAACCATGTATAAGGCTATTATTCATAGGCAAACCTTTGTGAACCCTAGAGTTTAGATGAGCCACAATGACTGGATTTTAGTAGGTACTCTATGGTGTGATAGAAAAAGAAGGGTTTCAGAATTGGAGACCCCTGGGTTCTACTCCTGTCTTGGCACTTGGTAGCTAATAGCCCTGACCATAATCACACCCTCTCAAAGCCTTGCTCTCCCTGTCTACAAAATATCACTTACCTGTTTATAGGTTTCTTGTAGGAGTTAGAATGTGTTTGTACATATTTAGAACAGTGTGTGGCTCAAGAAAGATCAATAAATGTTTGCTTCTGGAATTAGATCTGCTTTTAACATCAGTTTGAGTTACACATCAGGGTCACCTGAGAGATTTGGTAAAAGTTTATTATGATGATGGGGCACCTGGGCGGCTCAGTTGGTTAGGCAGCTGCCTTAGGCTCAGGTCATGATCCCGGGGTCCTGGGATCGAGCCCCGCATTGGGCTTCCTGCTCCGCGGGAAGCCTGCTTCTCCCTCTCCCGCTCCCCCTGCTTGTGTTCCCTCATGCTGTCTCTCTCTGTCAATTAAATAAATAAAATCTTTAAAAAAAAAAGTTTATTATGATGACATTTTAGATCTGGTCAACCTGAATTTCAGATGATAGGGATCAGGAATCTTAATTTTTTGATAGGCTCCATTGGAGGTTCAAGCACAAAGTTTGGTATGAAAAATCAAAAAGGTCTGACTGCTTTTCCACTGAGAACGTTTTCAACAGGGGAATATCAAGATGACTTTTAGAGACTAAAAATAGAAAAATAATTTTGCACTTAGATAATAAAGTCAAAAATTTAAATGTATAAATATAAACATGAGTATGTTATCTTGAGGTTTGTAATCATTTTTCCTTTGTATGCCCCAACTGAATTCTGTATCACATTCAAATTGAGGAAAAAGACCTAAAACACCTTCCTTCCTTCCTACCTTCGTTCTTTTTTCTTTTCCTTTCTCTCCCTCTCCCTCTCTCTCTCATTCTCTCTCCCAGAGAGAAGGGGACTCAGAGGGGAGTTCTCAGTATTTTTGCCTGGTAAATAATAATGGGGAAGTGAACACGTAAGAACTGACAATGAAGGAATAAATTCATGGACATTAACTCCAGGCCCATCTTTAAAATACTCACAATAAGACATTTTCCCCAATAAGTTTTTCTTATTAGATAAAAGGTAATTTGAACAATTAACAAAGAATTCACAAGCATGCTCAGGATTAGTTTTAGGTCCAGAGCTATTGGCTGGTATAGAAAAGTACTTCAGTGAACCAATCAATTTCTCTATCAGTTTCTTCAGCACATATTATATTCCTGGCACCATGCTAGGGATGAACTAGAGAGACACAATATGTGTTCTCAGGAAGCTTAAACTCTAGGGACACAGACAGATATTCTACACATGTTTATGCAAACAGGTATTTAAACGTAACTGTAATAATTGTGGTGGGAGAAAACATAAGTCCCTTTGAGAAAGTATAACAAGGAGGGGTGGGCCGAAGACCTGGGAGAAACCCTGAAGACTAAGGGAACATTATAGGCCAATGCAAAATTGTAAATGAGTAAATATGAAGACGTACTATCTTGGAACCAGAGAGAAGTTTATAACCTCCAGGGAAGGCCAATGCATCTGGAGCTCAGTAACTCAAGGGAGCCATGTTTGGGGCAGAGGGGAGGCAGGTCAAGTCGGGCAAGGTTCTTTTGGCCTCAGGTGAGAAGCCAAATTCTGACAACTCTCTTCTCAGTGATTTTCACGTCCCAAATCAAATGTCATAACAATTATAGAAAGGAAGGAAAAAAAAATAGGAAATTTTTCAGAAAATTTCAGAAAGCAAAGAACGCAAAATTTCAGAAAGCAAAAGAACGGGTAAAGATTTCACGATAGTGAATGTGTAAAGTGTATCTCAAATACTATTTGTTATGTATGCACAGAAGGATATGTGCTCGAACACCAGCCAGAGAGACAAAGAAGAGAAAGACAAAGGAAGGATATGAAGAGCGCTGTGCAAACCTGCACAGAGATGAAGGATGATGAAAAGAATGGATGGATGCATGGGTGTGTGGGAGAGTAGTTGCAAAGACAAAAGGATGCAGTTATAATGGTGATAGTGGAGGTAGCTGCACCAATAAAAATAGCATTCGAGTATTTACTATGTGCCAGGTGCTTTCCTGCATACTTTACACGTATGAGCAGTGTGCATATTAAACGGAAAAGCTACAACAAACAGGTTGCTATTACAGACAAGTAAAAAAACTACTAACCTAGTATTTCCAGGTCCCCTCCCTCCCCCAAATAGAGCTGATGACAGTATTGTTTCTGCAAAACTGCCTGGAGGAACCCATCTCTCTGCATAAATGAGGACGGGCCCGCTCTTGGCTGGAGAACACTGCCATCCTTAGAGGCCACTGTGAAACAGCAGGACCAAACTGCTGGAGCATCTCATAAAGTAAGGAAACCACAGGAGAGGAGAGATTCATAAGGTCTTAGCCTCCCAAAGCTAGTTTCATGTTAACCAGGAAGGACTGGATCCAACATGTAAAGAGAAAAATAAATGCTATTCTTTCTCCATGATGGTGGTTTGCGTTTGATAATTATGTTGCTCTGTAACTGGGTTCATAATGTATATTCCATCTAGAAAAGTCCCTCCATCTTTTAAAGCACAAACACCTTCTCCCTCTGTCCCCACCCCACACTCCACACCACCTTTTTCCATCTGTCTCTATGTCTCTTTCCTTTCTGTTTTTCTCTTTCTCTCTCTGTTTCTTGCTCCATGCATCCCTCTCCCTCTCTCTTTCCCACTCCCCGCTCCCCCTCTTTCGAACTCTCCTGCTTCCCCTCAGTTGCTGTCCTCCATGGCCCCACACCTCCGGGCCCTTACCCTACTCTCTCACCTCCCCAGTTATTCCGCCTCCCCGACATCAGTCCCAATCCCTCCCTCTAAATGTCCTCTACTTCTCCTCAATGTGTCTTCCTTTCTCCCTGACACACACAGTGCTTAATTCAACCTCATTATCTAATGGTATGACCATTAACTGACAAAAATATTGCCCGGAAACACTCTTTAACGTTGAGCTCTTTACAGGGGAAATGCTAGAGTCACTAAGATGCATCGTCATCTGCAGCTACAAAGAGGATCGTAGTAACTCACCTGCGGTGGCACCTAATGAGTTCTCAGGACAGAATTAGCTCAACACTGACAGAAAGGAAACTGCTATCCAATAATTATACGAACTTTTAAGTAGGCCTCCTTGTATGAAACCACATGATTAGGTGGTTGTTTTCCCCTCAAACAAAGTAATTTTTTTTCCTACTGTTGTTTAACAGATGATGGCACCCTTAATTACTACGGTTGTCACTTAAATCTAATTTCAAAGCTCTTTTCTCTTTGCTAAGAATCAGTGGTACTCATGCTTTTGGGAGGATAGAAGGGCTCATTTACTTTCTTTAGACAAGTTGGATTTCATTTTACTATGATGTTCCTTTAAGCACTGGCTCATTAGGATGAAACACAGGCTCAAGCACGGTTTTGGTGCTGTTTCTTACCCACAAATGGATTTAGGCAAATATTCCTTCATTGCTGAGAGAGAGAAAGAGAGGGAAATTATGAATTAATTAAGTGGGGAGAAAGCCCAGAGCCCACCAAAGTTTTCACTGTTGCATCATTCAGAAGAATAAAAGTATGTATATTATTTTTAATGCTACAAATGTTTTAATGACTCAATATGTAGAGATTCTTGTAGAAATTCTGTTCTGAAGTAAGTCATGTCTGATTAGAATGGTGAGTCCAACACTATTTAGATTCATGTAGCACCAGGTGTACTAGAAGATTTGGAGCCTCCCAGATTCCCTTTGGCAAGCTGGTACATCTATCCATCAATTGTGTGTTGGCTGGTAATGGCTCAGAGCTGACCCTTTCTCCAGAGCAGTGCTTCTCAAAATGTGGTCCCTGGACCAGGGTATCAGCATCACTTGGGAATTTCAAATGCAAAAACTTGGACTCCACCTCAGACCTGGCACATGAGAAACTCGGGTGAGACCCAACAATTTGTGTTTTAACAAGCCTTCCAGGTGATTCTGATTAATATTTAAAGTTTGAGAAACATTGCTCCAGAAAATTCCCTTGAGGTCAAAACAAAGCCGATCAAAAGAAGTAACCACCTCTTTCTTCCCATCGAGGAATCTGGCATGGTGATACCAACATAGGTATATTTAAGCACCTTCAATACCCAGATCCCCCTGAATGCTCTGGCCCACTCCTTTTTAGAGGATATTGCTGGATTCTTGCTTGAAGATTCTGAAAAAGCAGAAATGGAGGCAGGTGGCTTATAAGACAATGCTTGATCTCCTTACATTCCAGCTCCCCTCCCTTCCTGGTCATTGGGAAAATAACCAGAAGTAATCTCAGCATAGCCTGACTTGAGTAGTGCTGGCCTGCTAAGTGAGGAGAGGAATTACATGTTGGAAAAGCTGCAGGACTTGGCTAATATATACTGTTAGGAACTAAAAGAATATATTTGGAAATAGGACCTCAGGGTGTTAGGTCAAAGGAGAAGGGGCCAGAATATGAAGACGGATAAAAGAGAATTTGTTCATATGGGATACTTTCCTATTTGACATCTTGACAAGGATCCTATGGGTTTCATCCTTACAGTGTTGGAATGGCTCTTAGAAGGAGAGATACCAAAATGCCACAGCAGAAAGTGATTTGTGGTCATGGATACTGACCTAACAAAAGTTAGATCCTCCAATATTTCTAAAAGAAGTCCCCCCCAATACCTAAAAGGCAAGAATATCAGAAGCAGTTTGATTTCAAATGGGAGAAACAATAGTATATATTAACATTGCTGCAGGATTATAAGTTTTCTACTCTGCCACAGTTTATTTCAATATTGTAGACATTTTGTAGAAAATAAAATGTGCCCACAATACTAATAATATTATGTTCATCAGACATGTTGGGCAATAAGTAGCAAGTTCTGCAGATATCTTAGTAAGACAGATGTGTACCAGACAGTAGAGAATGTGTATTATGAAGATTTGGGATCCTGCTATATGTCAGTAAAGTTTTCAGGGGACTTAATAGTCTGGGACATGTCAAGACTAACCCTTCTAAGTAAGAAAAAAGTTTGAGTCTTGACTCCTCTTACTCCTAAAAATGATTCACAATGCATGATGTTACAGACTGGGTATTTGTGGCCCACCTTCCCAATTTCACATATTAAATCCAAATGCCCAGTGTGATTATATTTGGAGACGAGACCTTTGGGACATGATTAGGTCATGAGAGCAAAACCCTATGCACAGGATTAGTGCCTTTATAATAGAGACCCCAGAGAGCTACCTCTTCCCTTCCTTTGTAAGGACATAGTGAGAAAAGGGCCCACCACACACTGAATCTGCCAGTGCCTTGATCTTGGATTTCCCAGCCTCTAGACCATAAAAAACAAATTTCTGTCATTTAAAACTCCCAATCTAATGTATTTTGTTACAGCAGCCCAGATGGACTAAGACACATGATAAGCTGCTAATAATTCACAGCTTATTTCCTTCTTTGGCTAACCAGGGATTGATCCTATGAAGTTATTTATACCTCATCCTAGGGCAAGCCTGCAGCTAATTAATAACTAACTGGGGAATACAAATATCCCTTCCTCTTGCCTTATAGTAGGATCAATTCTCTGGATAAATTCATACTTTAGAGATCTCCTTGGAATCATGCCAAAGCTATGCTCCAGCGGCAGTCATGTCCTTACTTAGTGCCTTCCCCTTCCCCACTTTGCATTCTTCATTCCCTTTCTCCCATGAGCATTCCCTCAATAAAACATAGGCATCAGAATCCCTGACTCAGGCTCTGCTTCTAAGGAACTTACTCTAAGACACTGATGCCATCAAAATGGACACATTTCTACATTCCAAATGACATTTTCAATATTTTCCCAAGCTACATTTTTAAAAATAATAATAAATTTTATACAGCAACTGGTCAATCTACCCTTCACTAAGTAGAATATAAAATAGTGGCTACAAAAAAGGTGTTAGCAATCAAAATAGCTGCTGTGGTAAAATCCCAGTTTCAGCAGATACTATCTTGTGTAACTCCGGGTAAGTTATCTAATCCAAGCATCCATTTCTTCATCTCTAAGATGTGGATAAAAATAGTTTTCACTTTCAAGATTGTATTTCATAATACCTGCATATTATAAGTGTTTAACAAGTTCATTACTAATGTCATTCCTATTTACATAAATGCATCATCATCACCATCATCATTATGGTAAATAACTCCATATAATTATATATTCACCCTATCCATGGAGGAAAAGGAAACAAAAGAAAACAAAACTTCCATATGCCTTTCCTTTATGTTTCTTTTTTTTTTTTTACTATTTACATGGCTAATTTCAAGGGAATCCTGCCTTTATTTCACTCTTGATTATGATTTTGATATTCTTTGGTTCTTTCTTGGACTCAAACACTAATTTACTAGAAGCCACTCACATTGACATTGACATATGGAGACCAGATATAACCTAAACATAGCATAAGTCACTGACATCTGCATGAATGATGTTCAGAGTTGAAATACTGAATTCAAGACAAGGACATATTTTTTTGGAATCCCATGGTACCCAAAAGTATTGAGTGTGTGCCAACATGCTGTGCTTCACTTGACTTATGTATAAGAAATTCAATAAATCCTTTTTAAAAACATCAGACAGAAAATTTTAATGCTCAATTTATTCCTAAAAAGCAAATTCCCTGAGATTAGAATAAATTAGTGCTCCAAATGTCAGTGTCAGAGTGATTGGCTTTTGGCAACCTGGAATTTGATTTAAAAAAAACAACAAAAACAAAACAAAACAAAAACAAAAAAAAACCTGACACAAACCCAAGAGTGTTAAACAATGTAAAATATGAATAGGAAAAAAGAATTTTGTTCCACCATGCATTGTATAAAAACAGATGATAAATTGTAGCAGAGAGATCATAAAAAACAAAACACAAATACCTGTTTCCTGAGGAAGAAAATTATGTGATTAATTACTCTACTTTTTAGGACTAGTCAGAGGTTGGTTTCTATATTCATCAAATTCACCAAAGAACTGAACTCTCTACTTATATATATTGCTGTGTATATACACAGGGCATGAGGCACTTGAGTCTAAAAGTAGAAATGCAAATAGAAATGCATTTAAATGTAAAACCTGTTAGTATCAACATTACTCCCAGAACCTCATGAACTCTATAGTATTTGTATGACAACACAGGCTTAGATCATAAATAATCCTAATACTTCCCACATTATAAGCCGCATCTTTCTGCATTCTCTGACTTTCCTTTCCATCAATATATATTGTTTTTCTTTGTGACTTTATGACTGTATCAAAAGCTCATCAAAGGGGCTCAATGACAATGAAACAGATGATGGAAGAAAGCACTAGGATACTTTGTTAAAATGGCACATTAGCTGAAAAATGCTAGAATATGAATTTACCGAGTAAGTTTTTCTTCCAAAGGTAATACAAGATAACAGGAATATTTGTGTCTTAATACAGTCTCTCAGCTTGAAATTGGAAGTATCAGAAATTACACTGGCAGAGCACAATAAAAAAAAAGTTTATGATGTATCAGTAGATAAACGCATTGTAGTGTTTTGTACAATGGAATATTACATAACAATAAAAAGAATAAACAACGTTATATGCCACAATAGGGTCCCATCCCTAAACACTATATTCAATGAAGAAATCAGACACCCACAAACGTACACACAGTAAAATTCCACTCTAACATGTATGATTCTGTGGAATTCAGAGGGAAAAAGAGGATCTACTGTGAGATTAAAAAAAATCTATATGAAGTGAAAGAGAAGACAACATTAATTCTTTTGAAGATGGGAGAATTAGTGACAGGAAATGGAACCAAGAGAATTCATCTGGGATGATGAGAATATTGTTTTGATTTGTGTGGTGGTTACCTTGGAGTACACATGGGTAAAAAGTCACTGAACGGTGCATTTAAGATTTATATATTCAGGGGGCAGAGAAAGATGGTGGAGGAGTGGGAGACCTGGATTTCCTCTGGTCTCAGGAATTCAGCTGAATAGGGATCAAACCATTCTGAACACCTACGAACTCAACAGGAGATCGAAGAAAAGAATAGCAACAACTCTCTGAACAGAAGAGCCACCACTTTATGGAACGTAGGACGTGCGGAGAAGTGAATCCGAGGCGATATTCGGGAGGATAGATGGCGGGGGAGGGGCCTCCGTCGGCCGCTTCTGGCGAGTGATAGAGCTGCGGAGCACAAAATCGGACCTTTTAGAAGTCGGCTCCGCGGAGGGACGTCGCTCCGGTGGCTAAGCGGGAGGTGGAACCCTCGCGGGACAGTGTGGTCTCAGGACCCTCGGGGTCACAGAAAGACCGGGGGTGCCTGAGTGCAGCAGAGCTCCCAGGTATCGGAGCGGGGAAGCCGGCTGCAGAGATGGAGCCGAGGCGCAGGCTCTCGGTTCAGGGTTGCCATAAACTGTGATCCGCGGCCCAGTCGGGTCACTGCTCCACCAGCAGGGACCCAACAAACGGCAGATCCGGGGAGACTCCCCTTCCTCCCCAGGAGGAAAGGTGCGGGAGCACACTGCAGGGATCTGCTGGGTTTGGAGACTCCACACGGGGTCGGGTGCCAGAGATAGCAACGCTCAGTCACAGGCCGGGTGAGCACGGAGAGCGGACGGAGACCGGGGACAAGGGAGTGACTGCTTTTCTCTGGGGCGCACTGAGGAGCAGGGCCCTGAGTTCCCAGCTCCTCAGGGGCGGAGATTGGGAGGCCGCAATTTTCACTCTCGTCCTCCAGAGCTGTACAGAAAGCATGCAGGGAACAAAAGATCCCGAGAGCAAACCCAAGCAGCTTGCTTAGCCCGGACCGACAAGGGCGGGGCAATTCCGCCTCCGGCAAAGACATTTGGGAACAAGGGCAACAGGCCCCTCCCTGAGAAGATCAGCAAGAACAGCCAGCCAAGACCAAGTTTACCCATTAAGGAGAACGGCAGAACTCCAGGGCTAGGGGAATACTGCTCATAGAATTCATGGTTTTTTAACATGATTCATTAGTCTTTCAAAGTTAATTTTTTTAACTGTTCTTTTTTTTGAATATTTCTTTTTCCCTTTTTCAAACAACATCTTATCAATCCCTTTTTTAAAAAAACATTTCTATTTTTCATTTTTAGAGTCATATTCTATCCCTTCATAGTAGTTACCCTTATTTTTGGTATATATATATATATATATATATATATATAATTATGCCATACAGTTTCTTCTAACATATCAAAATATACCATAAATCTCTACTGTATGGCTTTGTTCTAGTCTCCTGCCTGAACAAATTATCTCCCCCCTTTTTTTCTTTCTTTCTTTTTTTTTAAAATCCTCTTCTTTCTTTTTTCAAGAACCTTAACAATTTCTCTTTTAAAATTTTTTATAATTTTCATCTTTACAATCATATACCATCCCTTCATTGTATCGACCTTTATTTTGTACATACATGTCTTTCTTTCTTTAAAATTTTAGGAGGCATTTTCTTCTAAAAGACCAACATACACCCAAAATCTAGTGTGTGGCACTGATCTGTGCGCTAGCCTGATCATATTTGATCATATTCTGTTTTTTTCTTTAGTTCTGTTTTTGTTTGTTTTTATCTTTATCTTTTTCTTTTTTTTCTCTCTCTTTCTTCTCCCTTTCTTTCCCTTTCTTTTCCCCTGGTTTCAGGTCTATTCTGATTTGTTTACAGTATATTTTCTGGGGACATAGTTAAACTGTTAGCATTTTGTTCTCTCATTCATCTATTCTCTGGACAAAATGACAAGATGGAAAAAAATCACCTCCACAAAAAGAACAAGACGTAGTACCATCTGCCAGGGACCTACTCAATATGGACATTAGTACGATGTTGGACCTAGAGTTCAGAATCATGATTTTAAAGATACTAGTTGGGCTTGAAAAAAGCATGGAAGTTATTAGAGAAATGCTTCCTGGAAAATAAAAGAACTAAAATCTAACCAAGTCGAAATCAAAACGGCTATTAATGAGGTGCATTCAAAAATGGGGGCCCTAACTGCTAGGATAAATGAGGCAGAAGAGAGAATTAGAGATATAGAAGACCAAATGATGGAAAATAAAGAGGATGAGAAAAAGAGAGATAAACAACTCCTGGATCATGAGGGCAGAATTCGAGAGATAGGCAATATGATAAGATGAAACAACATTAGAATAACTGGGATCCCAGAAGAAGAAGAAAGAGAGAGAGGGACAGAAGGTATATTGGAGCAAATAATAGCAGAGAACTTCCCTAATGTGGGGAAGGAAACAGGCATCAAAATCCAGGAGGCACAGAGAACCCCTCTCAAAATCAATAAAAATAGGTCAACACCCTGACATCTAATAGTAAAACTTACGAGTCTCAGAGACAAAGAGAAAATCCTGAAAGCAGCTCAGGAGAAGAGAGATGTAACCTACACTGGTAGAAACATGAGATTGGCAACAGACCTATCCACAGAGACCTGGCAGGCCAGAAAGGACTGGCATGATATCTTCGGAGCACTAAACGAGAAAAATATGCAGCCAAGAATACTATATCCACCTAGGCTGTCATTGAAAATAGAAGAGAGATAAAAAGCTTCCAGGACAAACAAAACTAAAGGAATTTGCAAACAGGAAGCCAGCCCTCCAAGAAATATTAAAAGGGGTCCTCTAAGCAAAGAGAGAGACTAAAAGCAGCATAGACCAGAAAGGAACACAGACAATACACAGTAACAGTCACCTTACAGGCAATACAATGGCACTAAATTCATATCTTTCAATAGTTATCCTGAATGTAAATGGGCTAAAGACCCAATCAAAAGACACAGGCTATCAGACTGGATTAAAAAACAAGACCCATCTATATGCTGTCTGCAAGAGACACATTTTAGATGCAAAGACACCCCCACATTGAAAGTGAGGGGGTGGAAAACCATTTACCATGCTAATGGACACCAAAAGAAAGCTGGGGTGGCAATCCTTATAGCAGACAAATTAGATTTTAAAACAAAGACTGTAATAAGAGATGAAGAAGGACACTATATCCTACTTAAAGGGTCTATCCAACAAGAAGATCTAACAATTGTAAATATCTAGGCGCCTAACATGGGAGCAGCCAATTATATAAGGCAATTAATAACAAAAGCACAGAAACACATTGACAACAATACAGTAATAGTGGGGGATTTAACACTCCCTTGACTGAAATGGAAAGATCATCTAAGCAAAAGATCAACAAGAAAAGAAAGACTTTAAATGACACACTGGACCAAACGGACTTCACAGACATATTCAGAACATTCCATCCCAAAGCAACGGAATACACATTCTTCTCTAGTGCCCTAGGAACATTCTCCAGAATAGATCACATCCTAGGTCACAAATCAAGTCTCAACTGCTACCAAAAGAATGGGATTATTCCCGGGCGCCTGGGTGGCTCAGTTGGTTAAGCACCTGCCTTCGGCTCAGGTCATGATCCTGGAGTCCCTGGATCGAGTCCCGCATCGGGCTCTCTGCTCAGCAGGGAGTCTGCTTCTCCCTCTGACCCTCCCCCCATCTCATGTGCTTTCTCTCTCATTCTCTCTGTCTCTCAAATAAATAAATAAAAATCTTTAAAAAAAAAAAAAAGAATGGGATTATTACCTGCATATTTTCAGACCACAATGCTTTGAAACTAGAACTCAATCACAAGAGGAAAGTCGGAAAGAACTCAAATACATGGAGGCTAAAGAGCATCCTACTAAAGAATGAATGGGTCAACCAGGAAATTAAAGAAGAATTTAAAAAATTCATGGAAACCAATGAAAATGAAAACACAACTGTTCAAAATCTTTGGGATACAGCAAAGGCAGTCCTGAGAGGAAAGTATATAGCAATACAAGCCTTTCTCAAGAAACAAGAAAGGTCTCAAATACACAACCGAACCCTACACCTAAAGGAGCTGGAGAAAGAACAGCAAATAAAGCCTAAACCCAGCAGGAGAAGAGAAATAAGAAAGATCAGAGCAGAAAAATCAATGAAATAGAAACCAAGAGGACAGTAGAACAGATCAACGAAACTAGGAGCTGGTTCTTTGAAAGAATTAACAAGATGGATAAACCCCTGGCCAGACTTATCAAAAAGAAAAGAGAAATGACCCAAATCAACAAAATCATGAATGAAAGAGGAGAGATCACAACCAACACCAAAGACATACAAACAATTATAAGAACATATTATGAGCAACTCTATGCCAGCAAATTAGATAACCTGGAAGAAATGGGTGCATTCCTAGAGATGTATCAACTACCAAAATTGAACCAGGAAGAAATAGAAAACCTGAACAGACCTATAACCACTAAAGAAATTGAAGCAGTCATCAAAAATCTCCCAACAAACAAAAGCCCAGGGCCAGATGGCTTCCCAGGGGAATTCTACTAAACATTTCAAGAAGAATTAATACCTATTCTCTTGAAACTGTTCCAAAAAATAGAAATGGAAGGAAACCTTCCAGACTCGTTTTATGAGGCCACCATTATCTTGATCCCAAAACCAGACAAAGACCGCATCAAAAAGGAGAATTACAGACCAATATCCTTGATGAACATGGATGCCAAAATTCTCACCAAAATACTAGCCAATAGGATCCAACAGTACATTAAAAAGATTATTCACCATGACCGAGTGGGATTTATCCCTGGGCTGCAAGGTTGGTTCAACACCCGCAAATCAATCAACGTGATACAATATATTAACAAAAGAATGAAAAGAATCATATGATCCTCTCAATAGATGCAGAAAAAGCATTTGACAAAGTACAGCATCCTTTCTTGATCCAAACTCTTCAGAGTATTGGGATAGAGGGTACATACCTCAATATCATAAAAGCCATCTATGAAAAACCTACAGCGAATATCATTCTCAATGGGGAAAAGCTGAGAGCTTTTCCCCTAAGGTCAGGAATGCGGCAGGGATGTCCACTCTCACCACTGCTATTCAACATAGTATTAGAAGTCCTAGCCACAGCAATCAGACAACAAAAAGAAATCAAAGGCATCCAAATTGGCAAAGAGGAAGTCAAACTCTCACTCTTTGCAGATGATAGACTTTATGTGGAAAACCCAAAAGACTCCACCCCAAAACTGCGAGAACGCATACAGTAATTCAGTAAAGTGGCAGGACATAAAATCAATGCACAGAAATCAGTGGCATTCCTATACACCAACAATAAGACAGAAGAGAGACAAATCAAGGAGTTGATCCCATTTACAATTGCACTCAAAACCATAAGATACCTAGGAATAAACTAACCAAAGAGGCAAAGGATCTGTACTCAGAAAACTATAAAATACTCATGAAAGAAACTGAGGAAGACACAAAGAAATGGAAAAGCGTTCCATGCTCATGGATTGGAAGAACAAACATTGTGAAGATGTCAATGCTACCTAGAGCTTTCTACACATTCAATGCAATCCCCATCAAAATACCATCCACGTTTTTCAAAGAAATGGAACAAATAATCCTAAAATTTGTATGGAACCAGAAGAGACCCCGAATAGCCAGAGGAATCTTGAAAAAGAAAAGCAAAGCTGGCGGCATCACAATTCCGGACTTCCAGCTCTATTACAAAGCTGTCAACATCAAGACAGTATGGTGCTGGCACAAAAACAGACACATAGATCAATGGAACAGCATAGAGAGCCTCAACTCTAAGGTCAACTAATCTTTTGACAAAGAAGGAAAGAATGTCCAATGAAAAAGACAGTCTCTTCAACAAATGGTGTTGGGAAAACTGGATAGCCACATGCAGAAGAATGAAACTGGACCATTTCCTTACACCACACACAAAAATAGATTCCAAATGGTTGAAAAACCTCAATGTGAGACAGGAGTCCATCAAAATCCTAAAGGAGAACACAGGCAGCAATCTCTTTCAACCTCAGCCGCAGCAACTTCTTCCTAGAAACATCGTCAAAGGCAAGGGAAGCAAGGGCAAAAATGAACTATTGGGATTTCATCAAGATAAAAAGCTTTTGCACAGCGAAAGAAATAGTCCACAAAACCAAAAGACAACCGACAGAATGGGAGAAAATATCTGCAAATGACATATCAAAGGGCTAGTATCCAAAATCTATAAAGAACTTATCAAACTCAACACCCAAAGAACAAATAATCCAATCAGGAAATGGGCAGAAGACATGAACAGACATTTTTCCAAAGAAGACATCCAAATGGCCAACAGATACATGAAAAAGTGCTCAACATCGCTCGGCATCAGGGAAATCCAAATCCAAACCTCAATGAGATACCACCTCACACCAGTCAGAATGGCTAAAATTAACAAGTCAGGAAACGACAGATGTTGGCGGGGATGCGGAGAAAGGGGAACCCTCCTACACTTTTGGTGGGAACGCAAGCTGGTGCAACCACTCTGGAAAACAGTATGGAGGTTCCTCAAAAAGTTGATAATAGAGCTTCCATATGATGCAGGAATTGCACTACTGGGTATTTACCCCAAAGATACAAATGTAGGGATCCGAAGAGGTACGTGCACCGTGATGTTTATAGCAGCAATGTCCACAATAGCCAAACTGTGGAAAGAGCCAAGATGTCCATCGACAGATGAATGGATAAAGAAGAAGTGGTATATATACACAATGGAATATTATGCAACCATCAAAAGGAATGAGATCTTGCCATTTGCAACGATGTGGATGGAACTGGAGGGTGTTATGCCGAGCGAAATAAGTCAATCTGAGAAAGACATGTATCATATGACCTCACTGATAGGAGGAATTCTTAATCTCAGGAAACAAACTGAGGGTTGCTGGAGTGGTGGGGGGGTGGGAGGGATGGGGTGGCTGGGTGATAGACATTGGGGAGGGTATGTGCTATGGTGAGCGCTGTGAATTGTGTAAGACTGTTGAATCACAGATCTGTACCTCTGAAACAAATAATGCAATATATGTAAGAAAAAAATAAAGAAGAAGATAGCAGGAGGGGAAGAATGAAGGGGAGTAAATCGGAGGGGGAGACGAACCATGAGAGATGATGGACTCTGAAAACAACCTGAGGGTTTTAGAGGGGAGGGGGTGGGGGGATGGGTTAGCCTGGTGATGGGTATTAAAGAGGGCACGTTCTGCGTGGAGCACTGGGTGTTATGCACAAACAATGAATCATGGAACACTACATCAGAAACTAATGATGTAATATATGGTGATTAACATAACAATGAAAAATTAAAAAAACTAATGATGTAATGTATGGTGATTAACAGAACAATAAAAATTTAAAGAAACAAAGATTTACATATCAAGCCAATGTAAATTACACTCCAATAAAAATATTTTAAAATAAAATTTAAAAAACAAAGCAATAGAATACAAAAGGAAATCAGGTTTAGGACAGGAAAGGCATCTAAAAGTACAGTGAGAAAACAATAATGGTATATTATAGGTCAGTTTTGTCAGTTTTTCGTTAGTCATAGTAAGTTAGAGAAGCTTCTGGTTTTTGTGTAAAGTTCAGTAGTAGCTTCAGGTAGGCCGGAACTAAATACCTGCAAATAGCCAGTCAGATATGGACCCTTTTGCTCAACCATGGGCATTCTGTTTCTCTGAGGATCAATTCAGGTGTCCATAAGAAATCTAAGAAACACCAATCTGAGCTCTGTGTTGACTTCAGATCCTGGGACCAAAAGCTCAAAGGTTCAGATTGGTCCATTTTGTTGCTAGTTTTCAAGAAAGCATGTCCAGTGTGTTTATGATTTGGTCCCTGCTAGTCTCTCCAGCACTCATCCAAACCCCTCCATGGTCTTCAAATTATTCTAACATGTTGAAATACTACTTGCTACTTTTGGCCCCTTGTAAATTCCACTGTCACTAAATGGAACCCCTCTATCTCTTATTTAGTAGGTCAACTATTTGTTCTTTAAAGATTACCTCTCTTGATACCTACTTTGGCACTTAATGCCCTCTACCTACAGGTGTTCACACACACACCCCTCCCCCCCCCGGCTTATCTCATGAGCACAATTCATCCTCTGCCATGATGATAAGCAGCTGTCTCTTGTCTGATTGTCTTTATTGTCTCAAATACACCATGAGTATTTTTTAGGGACAGCATCATATCTCTTATCCCTGGAGCTTATCAGAATTTCTGGGATGTACTCAACTGAAGTTTGTTGAAGATATGTTTAATGAAGACCTTCAAAATACATCATAGGTTGCCTCCCCCCATGTCTCTTGTCAAGACTTCCTAAAATGCAACAAGACAAAGTCGTATTTTTGTCTGAATTGTAAATTCTAAGAAAAAATAGTCAGCAATTTTAGCAATATTAAAGAGGTCTGAGCATTAGAGGTTAGGAAAGTAATTTTCTAAGTCAAATTACAAATAGCACAGTAGACTTTGTGCTTAGGAAACTGCAAAACATCCCCTTTAACAACTGACTGAGAAAAAAAGTTTCTTTTTAAAGTTGCAAGGTCATTTTAACTTGAAAATTCCAATTAACCTAATAGCACACACCTAATGTCATACATACTGAGCCTGAAAAAGCTCTTATCTGATTTAGTGGGGTCTTTTTTCTTCTTCTACAAATGAAGAGAGATTAATAAACATCTAATTTTTGTTAAGAACATTAAAGAAACCCCTTCAACCTCTCAGGTTTTGTAAATGATTTTTTTTTCCTGCCATCCATTTGGCTAACTTAATGACCTTTTAAATTCTTACTACTGCTTTGCTCTCATAGTCAGCCCTGAGTTTAATAGTTTCCAGTGCTTCTGTTCATGCTCAATCCAAACTCATGACACTTTTTAATTCCAAGAGGTACAGCTCTTCAAAGCCTTTGGTGGAGTCTGTGGGCTCCTGTGATGACCCACTGCCCATACAGAAGGGAAGCCTTAGTCTCAGTCTTGATTTAACTGTCTTTTTCTGGGCAATGTACCAAGTCAATGTTCTCCTACAGGATGAAAACATATAGAAACTGTTTCCCTTTCTTTCTGTTAAGGAAATAAATAGCTATTGTTCTGGAAAGAGAAGAAAAGTCGGTTTTGAACAGCTCAATTTGAAGACAGGGATTTTCAAAGCCTTACAATACTTGTGAATTTCCCCCCTCCTTACTCAATGTATACATTTCTTCCTTTCTTTCAACTTCTTATTTTAGACTTCGCTTCTCCCAGATTCCCTTTCTTGCTTTTCTTTTTCGGTGTCTCCTCTAATAATTTCATTGTTTTCTGTCTTCTACATGAGTAAAATCAAGATGAGTATTTTTAAAAAATGTTTTTGGCCTATTTTACAATTTACAACTGTTCGGAAACTTTGTTATATTTGTGATTTTATCTCTTTATTGTCTCCCCTGGGTGCTTATTCACACCAGCAGTTCCAGTTCTTTCTGTCTACATTACACACACTCACACACTCAGACACACACTCACGTACTTTTTTTCTCCCCCAGTGGATAATCAGAGAATACTAGGGTTTTAGAAGTTCTCACTAATCATTTAATCCTATCCTCTCATTTTCTATATGAGAACACTGAAGTGGCAAAAAACAAAAACGACTTCTGCATGCCTACTTAGCACCTAACTAGTTGGTGGCACAACACAGGAACTAATGTTGATTAGCTCTGTACTCAAATCCATTGTGTATGTGTTTAGCAATACAGTTGGTGGTGATTATAGTGCACGCACACACACACACACACACACACACACACACACACACATTTTCTATCTGCCAAGATATAAGTACCAGTGTATGAAACAAATGCCTACAAGTAAATTCATTGTGTTGTTAAGATAGCAAATACCTGCCTTGTTAAGTTTCTCTAAGGCTTTTGTTCTATCTACATGTTATGACATGGTCTCAGATACAAAATTAGCTTGATATCCTGGAAGCAGAATTATTTGTCTTAAATATTTATGCCCTTTTGCCATTTATAATGGCATATCCTTTGAAGATACTCCAAATATCTCTGTGACCATACCCTCCTTCCTCTAGGTCTATGGTAATAAACCTGGGGAAAGTTTGCTGGGGATGGTATTTATTGACTATAGACACACTCCTACAATACTGTTCTAAACATATTTCATCCAGGTTTTTGTAAACACCACTCAAACGTAACAATTTGTCAGAAATCACCAGTGAACTCCACTTTGCCAAACTGAACGGCCAAGCATGACTAAGGAGTAGTATTTTGATGAAGCAGATGACATTCCTCTACTCCTGGTTTCCAAAAAACCATAGTCATATTAATTTTATCCTAGCTCGCTGGCCAATCTAGTTTCTCCTCTTCCCAGCCTCTTAATGCTAGAATGTTCCAGCAATCACTATTTGGTACCTTATGATTCTCTAAAATACTTCTTTAAGTGCCATCTATATTTTAATGAGTCCAAGAAATCAAGAGGTTTCCAGAAGTTTCTCTTAAAATTCAGATTCCCATAATGAATTTCTCATTTCATATCTCTACTTGGATGTCTAAGTATCTCTAATTCAGCACATCCAAAATTGATATTGTTTAATTTTGTTTCCCTAAAACCTGCTCTACTGACAGTTTTTCCCATCTGAGCTGATGACAATTCCATCCCTCTTGCTGCTCAAGTAAAGAACTTAGCAATCACTCTTATCTTTCCTTCTATCCAAAATCCTATTGGTTTCACTTTCAAATTATATTTTAAATCAGAACACTTCTTACTCTCACTGCTACTCCCCTGGTTCACCCTACTATCATCTCTCATTTAGTCTACTGTAAGAGCATCATAACCACACTTTTAGACTTTATGCTTATTTCTCTATATTCCATATTCAACAGAACAGTATTATCCTTTTAATATGCATGACATATCATGTTATTCCTGTGCTTAAAATCTGCAAAGGTCTTCTACATTATTCATAATAAATGGCAAAATCTTTACAATGGCCTGCAAGATCCTATATGATCTGAGCCTCCCATTATCTCTTGACTTCATCTCCTTCTTTCTCACCCTGTTCCAGGCTCATCACATATACCAGGCATGCTCCTGCCCCAGGACAACTGCACTGTTCTCTATAGGCAACTATAAACTCTTGTCTCTCCAAAGAAATAAAAAACCAGCAGAAACTGTGAAAACCAACTTGGTCAGAACTCTGTAAACTAAAAGGTTTACAGCAACTAAGTGAATGTTAAATTAAGAAAAAGGTAACTTGAAAATGGTAGAAAAGCCTTCTGGCTTTTTTATTTGCTTTTGTCCCACCCACTCCCTGTTCTCAATGGCAGTCTTGAAAACCTGAAGACCACAACCTGCATTCTTAGAATGAGACTCTCATTCTTGGTTCTGGGGAGAAAGCAGAGCAGACCTTATCAGAAAAATATTGTGGCAGACATGGATGGAGCTAGAGAATACTGTGCTGGGCAAAATGGGTCAGAGTGGGACAAAGACCACTGGATTTCCTTCATATGTGGAATTTGAGAAGCAAGGCAAATGAACACAGGGGGAAAAAGAGAGGAAAACCAAGAAACAGACTCTTAGCTATAGAGAACAAACTGATGGTTGCTGGAGGGGACATGGATGGTGAAGGATGGATTAAATAGGTGATGGTTATTAAGGAGGGCACTTACTGTGATAAGCACCTGGTGTTGCATGTAAGTGATGCATTACTAAATTCTACACCTGAAACTAATATTTCACTGTA
>NW_027397077.1:37024294-37131384 GCF_003265705.2 Callorhinus ursinus | reverse complement strand
AGTGATGCATTACTAAATTCTACACCTGAAACTAATATTTCACTGTACGTTAACTAGCTGGAAGTTAAATAAAAACTTGGGGGAAGAAACAAAAAATAAAAAAGAAATAAAATAAATGTTTGATAGAATTGAAAAAAAAGAGAAAAATATCGTGTTTCTTTATTTTAACCTTTCTGGGGGCTCCCTGAAGGATTAAAACAACATACTTGTCTCCATTTTGCCTAACTTGGAAATTATTCAAGGTGGAAAAGAGATAAACATTGTTCATAATCATTATAAAGTGAATGGAAAACCCATAGCCACCTGGAGCAAAAGATTATGATTGAAACATGTAATAGCCTAAAGCCTGGGAGAAAAATCCGAAAAAAGAGTTTCTTTGGGAAATTAGGACATTCACAAGTGCCTGTGTACACTGGAAAATCTAAAAAACCATGCAAAAATTCAGGGCAGGATGGGTGCTCAGGAAAGACCTGAGACCTTAATCTCTCATTCTTGGCTAATCTCTAGGCTCAACAAAGGCAGGAAGTAAAGGCTAAGGCAGAATTGTACATGGCCCGGTTAAGCCTAGAAGGAGTGCCCCAGAACAGAGCCAATCCACAAAGACTGGGTGGTACATCTTATTTGGGTTTGTCAAAATTTATTTGTTGCGGTCCTCACTAGTATATCAAATGTGAATGTATTTGAAAATAAGACCATTACAAATATAATTAGTTAAGATGAGGTCTTTATGGTGAGCCATAATCCAATATGACCCCTATCCTTATGCAAAGGGAAAATTGGGACAGAGAGACAGACAGGGAGAGCATATGTGAAAATGAAGGCAAGCCAAGGAATGTCAAAGATTCACAGAAAATTAGCAGAAACTACACAAGGGGGCATAAAACAGATTTTCATACCTCTGAAAAAAAAACAACCCTGCCAGCACCTGGATCTGTCAACACAGCCTCCAGAACTGTGAGACAATAAATTGCTGTTGCTTAAGCCACCTATTTTGTAGCACTTTGCTATGAGAGCTCTAACTAACTAATTCACCATGAAAAGTATTTATTGAGTGTTTGTTTGTTTTAGGACCTGGCATTCAAGGAACTCTCTGTCAAAACACTAGCTGAATATAAGCTAACAGAGCAGGCACTTCAGTGATCATACATGACAAGGAATATAGTCTTTTCATGTTTGGAAAAGTCACTAAGCACACAAACAGCTGCAGCCTTCAATAACCAAGCAAGCAAACAAACAAAAAATAGTAAAGGATAGGCCATTCAAAGAAAAAAAAAGACAGAAACTCTCCCTTAGGATGCCAAGACATTGAACTTACTAGAAAAAGATTTTAAATCAACTGTCTTAAATATACTCAAAGAGCTAAAGGAAACTGTGGACAGAGAACTAAAGAAAACCAGGAGAATTATTAATGAACAAAATGAGAGTATCAATGAAGAGACAGAATTTATACCATTTACCATCTGCTTTTATTTATTTATTTATTTAATTTATTGTGTCTGTTAATTATTATCTGTTTCCCTCTCCTAGTGCAAAATCCATGAGGGCAAGGGTCATTCTTTTCTGGTTACCAGCACCTAATCTGTGCCTGAAAGATAGTAGAGAATCAAGATTTTTAACTGCCAATAAATGGTCTCTTCCACATCCAATTATAGTTCTGTGGTATAAAGAAACATTAATGATTATGTGATGACAGAGAAAACAATTTTGGAGTGGGTAAAAGAAAAAAGATGTACATTTATAAAGTAAAAGTTCCTGCATATGATAACTTAGGGAGGAAAGATGGTAGTGACATAGTTGAGTGAATAGTCTGTAATCCTGAGAATACATTACAATCAGTTCTCATTTGGGCAAAGATCACATAACAGTCCTGATTTATTTTAAGGAAATAATCTCTATAGTGTAGAAGGTGCTAATTCAATGAATCTCCCAAATAATATCATCAGTGTAATAGTTGCTTGACCTAAAAAATGTTTATTAATATGCTTTCACATTCTGCTTTTTAAATCAAAATTAAAATTAAGTTATCAATTTCCAAATGGAAAGGTATTTGTTTGCAATATTAATTCTACCTCCCTTCCACGTTCTACAATTTTGTTGTCAATCAGTGATCAGAAGCTTAGTTTCATTTTTCCTTCAAGGGCAATTCTTGCATGGATATTTTCATATAATTTATAATTGTTACAAAAAAGGCTTATGAAATGACTTCACTGGGCACCTGGGTGGCTTAGTCAGTTAAGCATCTGCCCCTTTGGCTCAGGTCATGATCTCAGGGTCCTAGGATCAAGCCCCGTATAGGGCTCCCTGCTTGGTGGGGAGCCTGCTTCTCCCTCTCCTCCCTGCTTGTGCTCCCTCTCATTGTCTGTCTCTCTCTCAAATAAACAATAAATAAAATCTTAAAAAAGAGAAAATAAATCTATTAAAAAGAAATGGCTTCACTTCATAATAAAATTTAAGATAATAATATTAACTGTAGTGAAACATATAGGCATATACAGTGAAAGTAACAATCTTTCTTTGAGGCTATCTGAACTTTCACCCTATAGTAATATGATTTGCCCTATAGACATATATATATATATAAATACATATATATATATAAAAGACATATCGACAAAAAACCTACAGCTGACATCATATTTAATGTTGAAAAACTCAAAGCTTTCCCACAAAGATCAGGTACAAAGCAAAGGTCACACCTCACACTACTCCTTGCTAAAGCAATTAGGCAAGAAAAGGAAATAAAAGTTATATAGATTTGGAAGAAAGGCATAAAACTGTCCTTATTCACAGATGACATAATCATCTATGTAGAAAACTAAAAAGAATCAACAACCACCCCAACAAAAAACTCCTGGAACTATTGAGCAATTATCAGAAATTTGCAGGATAAAAGGTTAGTATACAGAAATCAATTGCTTCCCTATATAACAATAATGAACAAGTGAAATCTGAAATTAAAAACAATAACATATTAGCACCTCAAAAAAGAAATAATTAGGTATTTATGTATAAAACAGGCATAAGTTCTTTATGAGGAAAACTATAAAACTCTGAAGAATGAAATCAAAGATGTACAAAAATGGAGATATTCCATGTTCATAGATATGAAGATATAACATTATCAAGATGCCAGTTCATAACTTTATCTACAGATATGCAACCCCAATGCAATGCAATCCCAATAAAAATCTGAGCAAGTTATTTTATGGATACTGACAAACTGATTCTAAAATTGACATGGAGAGGTAAAAGACCCAGAGTACCTGACACAATATTAAAGGAGAAGAACAAAATTGGAGGACTGACTCTACCCAACTTTAAGACTCACTATCAACCTATAGTAACTGAGATAATATGGAATCTATAAAACAAATAGACAAAAAGTTCAATGGAACAGAATAGAGAGCCCAAAAATAGTCCCTCATAAATATAATCACCTAATCTTTGACAAAAGAGCAAAGGCAATACAATGAAGCAAAGATAGTCTCTTCAACAAATGGTACTAGAACAACTGGACATCTACATTCAAACAAAATCACATCTAGATATAAACTTACACCCTTCACAAAAATTAACTCAAAAATGGATAATAGACATAAATGTAAAACACAAAATTTTAGAGTTCTTAGAAGATAACACAGGAAAAAATCTAGATGCCCTCGGGTGTGTTGATGACTTTTAAGATACAACATGAAGGTAACAATCCATGAAAGAAAAAAAATGATAAGCTGCACGTCATTAAAATAAAAAGAAAAACAAACTTCTGCTCTACAAAAGATAATATCAAAAGAATTAGAAGATAAGCCACGATGGAGACAAAATACCTGCAAAGACACATGTGATACAAGGCTCTTACTGAGAATAGAAAGGAACACTTAAAACTCAACAATTAAAAAAAAAAAAAAAACACCTGATTTGAAAAATGGGCCAAAAACCTTAACAGACCTCTCACCAAATAAAATATACAGATGGCAAGTAAGTGCATGAAAAGATGCTCCATATCATGTACCATCAGGGAAATGAAAATTAAAATAACAATGGGACACCACTATTTGAGTAGCCAAACTCTGAACACTGATAACACCAAATGCTGGGAGGGATGCAGAACCACAGAACACTCACTTATTGCTGGAGGGAATCTAAAATGGTATAGCCACTTTGGGAGATAGTTCAGCAGTTTCTTACAAAACAACATAGTCTTACCATACATTCCAACAATTGTGCTTCTTGGTATTTACTCAAAGTGGTTGGATATATGTCCACACAAAATCCTGCACATGGGTGTTTACTGAAGCTTTATTCGTAATTGCCAAAACTCAGAAGCAGCCAAGATGTTCTTCAGCAGTTGAATGGACACATAAACTGTGGCACATCCAGACAACGAAATAGTAGTCAGCACTAAAGAGAAATGAACTATCAAGCCATAAAAAGGCATGGAGGAACCTTAAATACATATTACTAAATTAAAGAAGCCAATCTAAAAAGGCTACTAAGTATTATGATCACAGTGCTAAGACATTCTAGAAAAGGCAAAACCATGGAGACAATAAAAGATCTGTGGTTGCTTGTGTGTGTGGTAGGGGGATTAACAGGCAGAGCCCAGAGTATATTAAGGGCAGTAAAAATACTCTGTATGATATTATTATGATAAATATGTATCATTATCCATTTTTCCAAACCCATAGATTATACGACACTAAAGGTGAAGCCTAAGGTAAACGATGGACTTTGAGTGGCTATTCTGGGTCAATGTAGAGGTGGGTGATACTGATAATGGGGAAGGCTACGCATGTGTGGGGGCAGGGGTATGTGGGAAATCTCTGTATCTCCCTCTCAATTTTGCTGTAAATCTAAAACTGCTCTAAAAACATATAGTATTTTTAAAAAACATTAATTTGTAAAATCCATTCATTCATCAAATATTTTATGAGAGTTGAGATTATTTTATAGGCCTTTTTCAAGTGGGTATACAGAGTGAGTAAGACAGATGAATGATTCAGGGTACCTTAAGGTTGCACATAACAAAATATCTAGCTCAACGGTGGCTTAAACATATGGGGCGATTTTTCTCCCATGAAAGGAAATCCTCAAGATAAATAATTCCAAGATTGTTTCAACCACTTAAACAAATCATTACAGACCCAGGTTTTTCCATCTGTTTTCTGTGCTTTCCTTTGTTGTCATTTGCTCCCCTCATTAAAATGACTGCCATCACTCCAAGTATCCTCTCCTCACAAGATAACATGACAAACACAAGAAGAGAAGAAGGCAGGGGTTTTTCTCCTCATGGGGGGTGACCACATACTCTGCTTTGCCTGGGAAAATTACAGTTTATGCCCTCTTTTACTCCTAATTTGTCCTGGATTGGATAATAAGTTGGATCGTTGCTGTAGTAACATGCCTTTTTTTTTTCAAGAGAGGAAAATATTTCTGAGAGGTTCCTTCAGAAAATGTTTTCATGTGTCTCAGTGGTAGGATTAGATCACCTGCTCATCCCCTAACTGCAGGGGGAGTTAGATAAGTGAGCATTTGGCATTTTTATAAACTTCATAGCATGAGGAGGCTTCCGCTGGCCAAAAAGAAGGGTGAAAAAAAGAAATGCTGGGTGAACAGTCAAGAGCATCGGTCACAAATGACAAATCTGCATTCTCAGAGGTAACTGGGATTTCCCCCAAGCCTCACAGCCTAGAAGGAATAAATGGAGTCATATTATCTATGCCCTCACAAGCCCCACCAACAACCTTCCCATGTGGTTCATGCACAAAGTCTATGCAAGGGTGTCACACACATTTTCATGAACAAGTCTGCCAAGTATCTATTTCCTAGGAATCACTTTTATTGTCTGGATATCTTCTGGGTTCACTGGAACTTCCAGGGCTCTGCCAAACACCATATTTCCACTGACACCAGGATCCCCTGCTTTGCATTGCTGCCAAAGCAGTACTTGTGGTGTCAAAGTTACTCAGAGGTCTGGGGCAAAGTAGCAGAGAATGCTATTCTCTTCATATGTTGCACTCTTGTTAGGACATTCTAAAGTATTATTATGAGTGTCCTAATAGTTGACAGTTTTTAGTCAAATGGAACTCGAGATAGACACAAATTAGTTTCATCAGTATTCAGCTTTCCTTCAGCTCCATGTAGAATTTCCCTTGAAGAGAAAATTTGCTTTGATTTGCTTTGACCAATGAAATTGAGGTAGAAATAATGTGCATCCTTTCCAAATAAAAGCATTTAAGAATAGTTTGTGAATGTGCCACTCTCTTTCTTTTTGGCAATGCTGCATGGAATGTGTTGATATGGATGTGCCATAAGATAGAAACAGCCTAGAAGGCTGAACTAGTACATTGAGGCCAACTGCCCTGGAATGTCTCCCAAAGTCAGAGCAGATTTCACATGGGTGAGCAGTATTTGTTTGTTGTTAGTCATTGAGAGTTTATTTGTTACCACAGTGGGAGATCTATTTTTTGTATAGTCTGCCTGTTCCCTATGGAAATCATGTATGAGTTCAATGAGTTCTGGCCTGGGAAGAGGAAATTTGTCTCTTTCTCCTGACAACTAAGACTTTCTTACTGGGTTAGACTCATTTTGTCATTCTTCCTTTAGAAGGGATTCTCTCTCAAGGGTCTCCTGAATTCTGAAACAGATTTCTGTAGGGTGATCTGATAGTTCATCTGTATTTCCCAGAAATATCAAAAGCCACACTTAGATTTCAGTTAGCATTCTCCTGATATATACAGAGAATAACTGACCATGTGTGAAGATGCTTCACAAGCAGAAGAGCCACGGTATGCCTGAGAGGATGAGATTAGGAACAGGGAAGGAAAACACCATGGGGTTGATGAGACCAATGGTCTCATAAGAGAAGAATGTACAGATTTCATGGGAGAGGGATAAAGAAGGGGAGGAAAGGCAGACAGGGACATCCAAATGAGGTAAATAGCACTTGGAAAGGATGTAACTCAGAGCAGATATAACATCTAACAAAAGGCCTAGCAGAAGGCTGTCCTAATACACAATCATATCTGTTAAGTCATTTGAGATGTTAAGTTACAGAAACCCATTCTGAAGGATCTTATACAAATAACAGGGCTCTGCAGTTTATGAAGATGAGAAGTCCTGATCCAGACTTGGAGCCAAGGGTATGATATGAACTCTGTGCCCTATCTCAGAGCCAAAGGTTAGAATCAGTGTCACCTGAGTCACATGCACTGACAGTAGAGTGTGGGGTTCCCCAGGTGAGAATGGGGGGCTGTAATGAGAAGACAGAGTGAATGCAGGATATGCAGAAAATATAGATAATCACTCCCACAATGTTCCTCCTAGAAGGAAATTTTGGGGTGATATAGTTTCATTTATAGGTGAAAACCTTAAATCCTAGAGAAGGAAAGCCCAAATTAAAGTACACTGGAAACTTTATCATTAAATATAATTGGGATGCAAGATTGGTCAGTTAATCAAAAATCTCTCTCTTGGCAATGAATCATTAAAAATACATAAATATATTAAATGTTGTAACTCGAAATCCATCCAACCATATATGCGCACATGCACACACACACACACACACACACACACTCACTTGTCAATCTTCTGATGTGAGATCAAGGTATTTTTTGTGAATATGCATCATGCAATTGGCCTCCCTGTCATAATCTTGAAAGAAAAATCAACTGTAATAAAATTCAGTATTGTGGTCTTTATTTTTTTCAAGATTTTACTTATTTATTTATTTTGACAGAGAGAGAGAGCACAAGCAAGGGGAGCAGGCAGAGGGAGAGGGAGAAGCAGACTCTCTGCTGAGCAAGGAGCCCAATACGGGGCTCAATCCCAGGACCCTGGGATGATGACTTGAGCTGAAGGCAGATGCTTAACCAACTGAGCCACCCAGGTGCCCCAGTATTGCAGTCTTTAAAATGAAATCAAATATTAAAGGTAATTGCACAGTAATTAAGTGTAGTATGTTTCTAGTGTTTATGATTTCCCTCCAAAATCCCTACCAAATTTAGCCCACAACTAACAGTGACAAACTTATCAAATCTTTCCAAAGAATTTGAATGTATCTTCTTTGAAATTGAATCTCTCTCTCTCTTACTCTCCCTGCACTTAATTCTTGGTTTATACAATTTTAATTACATGAAATAATTATGGTAATACATATCACTGCAGTAAATACATTTAGAATTACAACTAGCTAGTTCTTCATAGCCAAAAATTCAACCAGTGGGACATACTAGAGATCCAACTCTTAGCTGTAAGTGTTCAGAGTACTGGGGACATGAGGCAGCATATCATGTAAACAGAATGGATATTTTCTTGTTGGTTTCCATATTCGCTGGGTAGGAAATGATGGGTGGTCAGTTAAGTGAAGCCCGTTAAGAAAGCATCTATCCTAGGAGATGGGAGACAGCATGGCTCAAAACCTGGGCCTTTATACACACAAAGTAAATTGTTCTCAGCTCTCCATAGTTATTTACATTGCAGATGTCTCTGTTTACATTTCTTACCACTTGGTCAAGGCCAACAATCTCTAGTTTAAACAATACAAGATGAAAAATAAGATGTTTTTCTTCACACACCTATTCTTCTCAACCCTGTGACCTGCCGCCCTCTCTCTTTCGGTCTGTTCTATTAGTAGAAACAGTACAGCCCAGAAAGGAAGTTCCCACTGGAATGTCCAAGTTTAACAGAGGCAGCCTTATCTGTGCTTCCTGCTCTCTGAGGAGTAAGAGCTGAGGCTTCCCTTGTATATTTAGAACATCCTAACAAGTCACCGAATTGAGCCATGCTGCCGGTCCTGCCCAGAAAGTCTCTCCAACTTTGAAAACAAAGGTAAGAAGACCAAGAAGGCAAGAGGTGCTCTGAAGGCTAGCAAAAGGAAAAGTGTGCAAACCCACGTTGAAACTTCTGGAGCGAGCCCGAATGAGATCCTAGTCATTCCTGAACGTGGCCTTTCTACTAAATGTCTTAGAATACAAAGTCAAAGAGAAACCATTTTATATGTATTTTTCCCCATCCTGAGAAAACTTCAAATTCCCCCCAAAATGCAGTAGTTTGCATATTCAGATATTATAGATAATTTCAGATAGAAGAGACAAGAAGACGAATTTAGCTTTTTAAAAATTTACTATGTGCCAGATCCTCCAGTAAATGCTAAGGGAACAGAAGAAAAGATGGCCAATCTCAGGGAACCCATGGGCTCTAGGCACTGCCCTCAAGGTTCAGATTCTAGTTCTAAGTGCTACAAGTGAGCACAGTGTGTCTGGTGCTTGCTGTAAAGGTGGTATGTGGCACATTTTGGACTTGGGGAGCAATGAGCTTGATTTTGCAGGGTAGACTAACTCTGGGAAAAGAAGGTAGTCTTTTGAAAAGATTGATGATTTGATCTATCTTGAAGAAAAAAATATTTTCCAGATCAGTAAGGAACAGGGATATGGGAAACCTTGGTGAATTTTAACCAGTGAAAGAATCTGATATGACCATGAGCCAGGAATCTACAGTAGGCTAGAGAGGCTCAAGCCACAGGCCTGCACCCACATCCTCCCAATCTTTGTTTTGACCTGTATTGTGTCCTGATCTCTCTTCTTCCTTTGTAGCTCCATAATTTACAAGCTGGTCTTTCAGGGGAAAAATATGGAAATTATTCTATACGATAGTTTCTTGTTTATATTTTTCTTCATCATTACTTATCACCTCTAAATTAAGTAGGCAACTCCATGAGAGCAGGGAGGGACCTGGTCTAGACTGGTCACTTGCTACATCTCACTGTTTAGGTTGGTCCCTGATACACTGCTAGAGTTTATAAGCTATTTGTTAAAGATTCAATAAAGAAATTGTCATGACACTAAACAGACAATCCTCCCACTGCTCTCTTATTACAAAGGTGATAGCTCTAAAAGGCAGATACGTTACTCACAAATAGCCCTGTGGTTTAAGGCAATGCTTTCTTTCCTGTCGTTTTCTCCCATTCCCCTAACAAAACCTTGCGATATGTGTGGAATATTCCAGGTACTCAAGGAAGGCTAAAGTAGGACACATCTAAATTGGAGCCAGAAATATTTTAGTTCAGCTCTTCATAGCTTTGATCTCTGGTGTTAGGAAAAATAAAGAATGCATTTCAATCTTGAATTACAAAAGCATGAAATAACCAACTTTTTTATGCCAGGTCCAGAGCACTTTTTGTCTCTCCTACATAGACTGCAGATTTAATTCAGGAACCAAGCTGTTCTACAGCCCCATTTGAAAACACCAATAGTCAGAGCCATTTTAGTTAGCTTTGGAAATCCACCCTTCTTTATGCTAGCTCCCTAATGTTAAAGATGATGGCAGAGAGGAAAAGACGCTGGTCCATGATCCCTGTTGACCATAATTAGAGGATGCCTCAGACAGCCTATTCTCAGAGAAGCAGAGCACTTTGTAGGGCAAAGAGTTGAACGCAACATGGACATGTTTTGCTCTGAGGACTTGCTGGGGGCTAGAGAGGATGACAGAGAATCCTAGTTAATGGGGCAACAGAAGAGAGGAACATGCCATGGATCCCCTGGCTCATCAGACAATTCAGACAAACTGAAAATTACAGAAGTGTTTTGGCTCAGGAGCTGGAGGAGTGCTGCCAAGTTGTGGAGACATTCTCCAGATATCCTGCGAATGTTGAGCAGCCATCAGGGCCACGGCTGACCTTTCCCGGGCACGGTTCCTATCATCACCCAACTGAAAGGGGGAAGAACAACACACTTGGCTAGCAAACACGGAGGCCCTTTATTCTATAAATGGAGAATAATACAGATAAAAGATAAAAGAAGATGAGCACTACTTTCACAGAGGCCATGTGCTTGCTAGCAATTTGGCCTAAAGCAATTTATTGTTAATTATTTATGCAGATAGAGAAAAGACCAGTCAAAACTTCAGATCTTTGCTGAACATGTTCAAAATATAAATCTAAAGAAAAGAAACATGCTGATTAGTGCCTGGCTTTTTCCTGTCTACATTTGTACATACAGCATTATAAAACATAAAGATACAGGGATATAGCAGTGTTATAAATATTTGGAGGGTGTTCCACAGCAGTAGAAATCAATATGGAACATTCATCAGAAAGAAAAAAAAAATTAGACAGGAAAGGAAAACTTATTTGCCAATACAGAATGTGCTCAATTATTAGTTTCATTTGTGGTATTTCATAGCTTGGTTCAGAAACCTTACTGCAAGTGAATGCATTTCATTTTTCACTTCCTCAGGAGTGTCTCACTGTAAATGCACAGCCACAATCTTGATGTTTCATCTGCTAGGTGGACAAATCTACGCTGTTCTTTGTAGCAATGCACACAGACAATATGGTTAGACAGAAGCTACACACACTGGCTACCGAAAAATCCTCATTTCTATCTGGTGAGGGATGGAGAGTTTTATATAAAGAGTTGCTGCTCCATCACATTCCAATGTTTCTGTTGTTAACAATATTTATCTTTCACTTCATTGTTTGGGACACTCCAAATATAGAGAATATTTTGCAGATTTAGGATGCTGTTTTGTGTCTGATTTAAGAACTCTGTGTATCAAAAACGAAGGAAGGAAGGAAGGAAGGAAGGAAGGAAAGAAGGAAGGAGGGAAGGAAGGAAGGAAGGAAGGAAGGAAGGAAGGAAGGAAGGAAGGGAGAGAGAGAGAAAGAAAGAAAAAGAGGAAAAGAAAAAAAGAAAGAAAAAGAACTCTGTGCATCCCTAAATACATAAATACATAGCAGGAAATTTTTATTCCAAGAATTTATAAAAAACTTCAAGATACTTAGGAATTTCCACAAATATCATGAAACTGGAGCTGGTAAGCATGGAGTATGGGCATCCTTGTCTATGTGGCATCTATAGCTGAGGAAGAAAGGATCTCAGTCCTTTCTTGCTTTCTTTGGCTCTCACCCAACTCCTACACTTCACCTCTTCATAAAGTCACCTGAGTGAACTTTCTAACCCCCCTTGATCACATTTCACTTTTCAGATGCTGCCCAAACTTTCAGAATAAAGAACACATTCCTTAGTGTAATTTCCAGACCCTTCGTAATCCAACTCAGGCCCATTTTTCTACCATATTTTGTGCCAGGACCTCAGGTAGTCTATGATTCCTCCATCCAGTCCAGCATCCAACCATTTAAAAATCTGTTTGAGTGCCTGCCATATGCAGGCCAAGTTCTAGGTGCTGGGGGCACAATGCAGGGCGTGCATAAGAGATGTGCTTCCAGAGACAAGTAAAGAGGTGCTACAATGGTAGGGATCATGTAGGATGCTGCCGAAGCAATAGAAAGGGCTTCTAACTCAAACTTGGCTGGGATGGAATAGTCACATGCAGCTTCCAAGGAAAATTAACATCTAAGCACAGACCTAAAGGATAGAAAGGAGTCAATCGGGCCAATGGTATACTGACTGGAATTCTGGGGGAGAATAGAGTTCTCCCAATGTGCTGTAAATGGGAACATTTTTAAAGAAATATAAGAATTTCAGAACCATAATGCAGGACTGTTCTGCAGAATGAATTATTTACTGTTACCCCCTAGTGTGTCCTTCACTCTTCTCTTCCCGTCCCCTGGGTTGGGAGTACAAGATGTTCTTCTCATCATCTGCCTGATGAACTTCAAGTCATGATTTTACCTCCTCACAGGAGTATCCCCCAAACACACCCTCACCACCCGAGAGAAACTTCTGCAGTCTTTCCTTTGTGCCCTGTGGTATCTAGTCCATACTGTGCTTACACAGTATCTCATTTGACCTAGTCATTGGCTATTTTTGACACCTTCTCTCAGCTCTGTATGCTTTGAAGGTAAGAATTTTGTCCTTATCTTGTTTTTTCAACTTTTAGAACAGAGCAAGACACACTGTGGATACTCAAAATTTTGAGTAAAAAGGAGTGGAGATAGTTAAAATGTTGTCTTTTATTTCTGCAACCCATCTGCAAATGCACTGGTCTGTATTGTAAGATAAGCAATCTTCTCAGGACACGTACTGGGGAATGAAATGAATTCAAAGACTCCCAAGAAACACATGGGTGACTCATGGGATCTTTATCTCTCCCAGATAACATAGAAAGGCAACAGTGACAGAACCACAACCTGGCTTGTTCAAAAAGGTCTCCACAGACCATACAGCCTTCTGGGGAGAATAATTAATCATATTGGAGTGGAGACAGAATGGAAAGAAATGCAAATATTTGATCCCCTTTTGAGTGAGAGGATAGAAGCTTTTTTAATGTGCAAAGCAAGCATGTATTAGGGAATCTTTGGAGACCTGCCCCATCAGAAAAAAAAAAACACAAAGCAGGAAACCAGAGGAGGAGTTCCTTTTCTTTACAGTATCTTCTTTTAGAAATAACTTTTCTTTTCAAATTATAGGAGAACGTAAATTGTAATCAGCAACTTTTGTTGTATCAGAAGGATGCCAATAAAAGCCCTCTCCTCCTTCTCCCTTTTAAAGAATCTTTGAAGCAGCAAGGAAGGCAAAGGAAAAGAAAGGGGGCAGTGATTTAGGAAGGTAAAAGAAAGAGAAAGAGAGCAAGAACAAAAGAGACCCAAGAAGGCAAGGTAGTGTTGGTGCCCAAGAGAGGTGGTGTGCTGTGCCATCGTGGGGACTGGGAGAAACCCCACAAGGTAAGGAGGGCAAGGAGCCCTGTAGTTATTCTGCTACAGAAGTAATGGATAAATTGCAAAGGGAAAATATTCTCTCAGAAAATGCAGTTCACTTAAGTACACTCGGACTGTGTTATTATTTCACTTATTAATGGTAATGCTCTTCTCTAGGAAAGCTCTGGTGAAAAAAATATGCTAATTATCATGAAAATACATGATCTCTTCAAAAGATGAATATCAACTAAAAGAACAGACCAGATATATGGCCAAGTTTGCATTTCACGGCTACACGTTTGAAATTATACTGCGTAAATTATGTAAAAACACCAAACCCTCAAAGAGACCCATGATTTAGCCATCCTGCACGGCACAAACCACTCTCTCAGTGTATTTTACAACTGATAAAATCCATACCTTCCACAGTTGCTCGCTTGGGCTGAATAGTGATGGCTCCTTCTGCAATATCTTCATGCTGGTGCAGTGGGTTGATTTTGGATCCCCAGCTGTCTGATCCTACCCAAAGAAAATGGCCCACTTGGTCAGCTCTTTTGGCTGCTGCAAGGATCTGCCTGTGAAAAAGGACATGAAAAGTTATATTAATGTTAAGGAGTAGCTGCTGAACATATACATACTAGGAATGAAGCAGAAGGAAAGCAAGATACCAGTTCTCAAAAAGTAAGTAACCAATGGCGAAAAAAAAAAGGTATGTGACAGGATCTATACCCTGCATATATAAAGAGATTTTATAAACCACTAAGAAAAACTATCAAAGCAGCTTGAGGAAAATTGGCAAGAAATTAAAAGTCAAAAGAAAAAAGGAGAAATATAAATAACCAGTAAGCTGGAGATACATATTCATACAGATTAGAAAGGAGGAAAATATAAATTAGGGGAAGATATCACATTTGCTTTTCATGTTGGCCAAAAGATTTGTTTTGGTTTGGTTTGGTCTATGAGTTTGGTTGTGGGGCAGGAGAAATGAAAGCTCCCATTAACGGCTGGTGGTATGTATAACTTCTGGAAAGCAACATGTCAATCTAAATTAAGGGTCTTGAATTATTAAAATGAACAAGCATGTTATACTTGAAAATTTTATACCCCATGTTCATAAATAACAAGAGCAACAAGGCGAGTAAAACAAAAGGAAAACTAATCATTCATAGTAAAGTTATTAAAATCTATTTTTGAAAGAAGAGGTAGAGAATAGGTAACTGCATTTGTAGAACAGAGGAAGCTACAACTAAAGCTCTTTTGGTGGGTTATAGAAACAAAGCTCTTTGTTTCTCAAGACTTGGAGGTACTAAGTATCACATAGATACACGGCCAGATAAAGGAGAAGTGGTTGAAAAGTTGTATATATAAAAAGCAAAACCTCAAGTTTCCTTCTTTTTCTTCCAGGCAGAAAATGGAATGGCAATTCACTAATAAAATTTTAAGGAATAGGTTCTGATATTGTAAACATCCAAAAACCAGAAGGTCAGGAGTGAGAGATGGTGAGTTAAACATGAGGGGGAGGAAGGTAAGTTAAATGTACCCCTAAGTATTGAAATGGTAAGACCCTCTAGGAAATCTACACTTCTGCTGACAGAATGCTGGAAGCTAAGGGAGTGTCACCCCAGGTAGACAATAGCTTTTCTGGAAAACCTGGACCACCCTAGAAAAGAATTGCATATACTGACATAGAGAGACCCTCTAATGGAATGGCAACTTGGATGTCTGATCAGTCCCTTAAAGGCCTGAAGTCTGAAGGGCCAGGACCCAGTGCTTGCATCAAAGTGTTTTCAGTCATATTTTAAGTTTTTTTAATATGTGCATTTCTTATTTTAATAAAAATAAACGCAATCAGTCATTTGCACCCTTGACCTAGAGATACGATTTCTACTAATCGATCCAAAGGAAATGACCAAATACACTGTCAAAAACATACTTTCATTACTACAGACAACCCCAGTTCAGAGCAGCAGGAAACTGTCTGAACAAATGACAGTGAGGACGGATTGGAAAGCTATCAGAATATACTGAGTTAGATTTCCACAAGCACACGTTAAAAAGAAAAATCAACTTAAAAAACTGCAAAAGATTATTCAACTTGTATATAAGAAAAGTTGCCTAGATGTTGCTTGTACGTGTGTATATACACACAGGAGTATAGGGCCATCTGAGAGCACAGAAAACCTAATGATAATACACAATGTATTGCTAACCTAATAATCCACCTAGAAGGCACTGCAGAGACTGAAGAGGTTACAAAGGTGGGCAGAAGCCAGATAAAACAGGGGAGAAAAGACAAAACTACATAAATCCAAAAAGTAGATGTTCACTTTAATATAAATGGAAAAGCGTGGGTTTATGGACTATGATAAATAAGATTAAATCATTTAAAAATACTTATGGCATCAAAAGTGACATGTGAATTACAAAAAGTGGAAGATAAGAAGCGGGAGATTCTTTTGGGGAAAATCTATGAATGTTTGGAAAAATGCGCTGGCAAACATTACCCAGAATTTTATGCTATCTCCGAGTATGGGGACTGCAAACTTTATAGGAAATTATTTAACCTTTATTTTTTCTAGATAACCAGGGGACAAAGTAAACTTAACGGCTCCTTTCAATAAAGAACAGCAACAACGACAAAAAAAAAAAAAACTTTTCCCTTTTCCAGTGGATATACAGCAGTTATGTATTATTTTTTATAATCAGCATAAAGTGTTCCAGAAAAAGGATCCACTCTTGTCTAAAATCCAAATTATTAGTACACATGACTTACTTTGCATTTATTTTAGCTTTAAAATCTAGATATTACTGTCTCCTCGCTGCCATTCTCTGACAAAGTATTTGAAGTTAATGTTCTAAGAAATCTCAAAATTTCCCATTTACAGTGTAAATCTTCTGAAAAAAGAAATAACGTAACATCGTGAGTTCACTTTTCAGACATCGGTGTATTTAAGATCATGTTTTGGAAGAAACTCATACATGCACTTAAATTTTATGACTGTGCTCAAGAACTAGTTCTGCTATCACTGCTATGAATCACAGTATACAATAATATTCAGCACACAAACAAACCCCAAAGCAAAAGAATGAGCATGGTTATTGAGCAGATTGCATGCATTTTTACATCCCAAATTAAAACCTCACATTACCTACATGTTATAATGAATTAGTCACCAGGGCTATTTCACTAATTTTTATGTGACATGTACAATGTATTTAGAAATAAACACAAAGCCACACCTTATCAATGTATTAAGCCAAAACAACAAACAAACAAACCCCAAGAGTAATATTATGAAAACAAAATCTTCTAAACAACTATAACAGAAACTGTAGAAGAAAAATGCCCTAAGAGCAAAACTCGAGAATTTTTAAGGAGAGAAATAATACATTTAAGGGGTGACCAGAAACAGTTTCATGGAGAAGAGCATGTTCGAGATAGACTTTGAAAAACAGATAATTTCAATAAGTAGAGAAGGAGAGAAAAAAACCACTATGAATAAAGGCCATGAGGAAGAGCAATCAGGACTGTGGGGGACCAGAGCCATGCATTCTGGTGTGGAAGTGGGTGAGTGGGGTGGGGTCTAAATGTCAAATTAGGAACACATTTTATTTATTTTTATTTTTTTAAAGATTTATTTATTTATTTGAGAGAGCGAGAATGAGAGAGAGAGAGTACATGAGAGGGGGGAGGGTCAGAGGGAGAAGCAGGGTCCCTGCTCAGCAGGGAGCCTGACGTGGGACTCAATCCCGGGACTCCGGGATCATGACCTGAGCCGAAGTCAGTCGCTTAACCAACTGAGCCACCCAGGCGCCCCTAGGAACACATTTTAAAGCATTGTGAAGTCCAGACAGAGAAGCTGTATTTAAATTATTGTATAGAGTGCATTAGCATAGTGACTTTACTCATTCATTTATTCGGTACTGTTCCTTGAGCATTTCTCTGTACTGAACACCGTGATAGGGACTGAGGATATGGAAAGAAGTCAAACGAGGCATCACCTCTGCCCCAGAGATGCTTATGGACTAGCGGAGAATGTGGACACTCATCAAATGATCAAGCGATGTAAAATAACATCAGTGATATCAACTATGAAGAATGTGCTAAAGCTGCATTGTGTAGAGACAGCTTCCCTCAGAAAGCCACACTAGAGATGGCACTGTTATGAGAAAGCGTGGAAGGAAAAGCCTTACAGGTGCATGCAAGAGAACACACAAAGACCAGGGAACGAGGAAACACAAAACGTGAAGGAGCAGGGAGTGAAATAAGATTAGAATGGTAGGACAAGCCTGGAGAACCACAGAAAGAGCTCGGAAAGGATTTTCATTTTACTGCTGGGAGAACTGAGGCCTCAGAAGTTGGGAAGCAGGAAGGGGGTGAGAGTGGGCAACTTCCCAAGGTGACACAGTGGTCATTAGCAAAACACCTCTTGTATCTCAATGTCAGGTTTCATTCACTTTCCATTGAATAGTCCTGCTCCCCGTGATCAGGGCTGAATACCGGGAAAATGATGGATGGATTCAGGGGCAGCATTTAGGGTGCACGTGGAGGGGAGAGGCACAGAACTGCAAGGCTCGTGATGAGGACAGTGCAGTAATCCAAGCAGGATGTAATAATGGCCTGGGCCCTTAAGCTTTCTCTTAATAAAGCATACCCACCTTCAAATTAAGTGATATATTTTATCTAAGACAAAGACTGAATAACCCCAGCTCTTTCACATCAGTGGACATATAAACCAGCACAGCCTCTTTGGAAAACAACAATCATATTGGGACACACCTGTCCTGGAAACATCTTTTCCAGGGATTTATGTTAAAAACATGTAAGATAAATATATAAAACAATATAATTGCATATTATTATATAATTGTGTTATATTAATATTGTATATCCAACTCTCACATAATGTTTATATTAATATGATATATTTGTATATTTATATTTGTGTGCACAGATTTGTGGAAAAGGAAGTTTACTAAAGTGTTATTTATGATTGCAAAAGTCTGTAATCAAATGTCAGTCAATAAGGGAGTATTTAGATAAGTGACAGCATGGATGTAAAATGAAATTCTGCACAGTTATTAAAAAGACTGAAGAGATAGGTACTGACATTCATAAATATCCATGATAAAATAGTAAGTAAAGGCTAGCGGGGAAGAGAACAAGAGAACACAGTATGCCACTGTTGTGCGAAGAGATGCAGCCTGTCTCTAGAAGAAGATACAAGAAACTGGTCATTAGCCATTGCATCTACAGAGGAGACCTTGTTAGCTAAGGGTAGGATGAATGGAACTTTTTTTTTATAACCTAGATTTTTTTAATAGTTTTTTTAAGCAGGTGTAATTACTGTTTATTTTAAATAAATAAATATTCTGGAACAAGGTGGTAATGGGCTGAGAAGAAATCAGGGCACATTTGTGTCTTAGAAACACATTCTGGGTATGTTATATTCTAGAAACAAAGGTTAACTCTACATGGCTTGCCAAGAACGCAAGGAATGAGGAAAAATGGGAAGTCAAGTTTCCAATCGGATTTTTTGACTCCAAGGAAGATCAAGGTAAGAAAAGAGAGGAAGAAATGGCTTAGAACATATTGGTAGACTAGTGTGGTTTGGAACATACTGAGTCTAAGGCAGTAGCAATACAGCCAGAATTATATGACATGTTTTTTCTTTTACATTAAGAGGAACCATTCTTTGGATAAAAGTCTGTTACATTTGGATATATTTTTAATAAAAGAACCTTTGAAAGGTCTAGTGGTTTTCTCTTTTTACAAGTAATTGAATACATTTATTTTGCTAATAGAAGAGGAAGACATGACGGCAACACACTGCTGCTCCCATGGTTCGCTATAACTACTCGTGTAGGGGAGAAAGCACAGACAGACTTGGCCACTATGTAATTACAGATTTGCTTCTGTGCTCTCTTTTCCCCTTTCTCTGCCAGTTCCTGATCTTTCTGTCTCCTAAAGTTGCAGCATGCATATTAATGAATTTCACCAGTCATCCTTACTTTATATCCTCATCGTTGGCAAAAATCACGACGGCCCTGGAGTTGGGGGTGTCCAGGAGCTGTTTGATAATTCTATCAAAGTCAATGGTTCTGTCTTTGCGCTCTTGGGGGATTCTCACGGACTGCGCAATGCAGAGCCCACCTGTTTAAGAAAAGAAAGCAGAGTGTCAATAAAGTTCCCTCAGAGATACCAAAGGAACCAGGGTGAGTAGCTGGGGAGGAGGGAATTTTGAAGTCTAAGTACACAGCACTTCCTTGGTGATATTGCTGAATGAGGAAGGCTTAAGACGTCATGCTAAGTCCTGAGCTGTTGTTCATAACTTGATGCACCTTCCATGATACTGCACAGCCTGATTTTCTTAGTACTGCACTTGTAAATGGCTAATGATGCCCAGGAACACCAATGATATCGAACCTGGGGAGGTAGATTTAGGTTGAAACTGGGTGGGGGAAGGTCTTTAAAATGAATGCAATATACCACAAGAAAACTGCAATCAATATACTTCAGTAAAAATGTACTGAAACACCTAAAACTCAGGTTAATTTCTGTGGCTTTTCTGGTGTTTGCGTTCCCAGGACTTTTTTCACCTTCATATCCATCCCAACTTTTAAAGGTCAGAGCCAATAGAATAAATCTAAAAATAAAACAACAACGAGAACACCAACGACTGCAAATTATAGCAACAAACTTTTAGTGCCTAGCCCTCAAATATGTGTTTTATGTATGTTATCCTATATATCCTAAAACTTTAAAAGGTAGTTAATAACATGTATTTTTTGTTAGAAGTTAAGGGGATTAAATAGAAAAAATAGATTTGTTGACTCCAGATTTCTCAGAGCTATGATGATATTAATTGTCATTATGAATTTCAAGACAGGGAAACATGCAGCAGTTTACTAGGCAATTGATACACTCCTCACTACCCCACCTCTTGCTTAGTAGTAGTCCCTGGATCAAGTAGTTTATAAAACACACTTTACGAAAGGCTGGTATAGGTGAAGGCCATCCAATGGGCAGAAGATCTAGAGGCCAAGACAAGAGGATAAACTTGTTCTTGTAATGTGCTGGGGAGCTAGCTATTATCAAGCTTACACCTTGAGCATGGACAGCTGCGTGAATGGTACTAGGTTTCCACAAACAGAAAAATATGAACTCTAATCCGAAGTTGAGCTTCATTACGCTTTTATCGCAATCAATGTTAGCTCTCTGTAAGTGGCTCTTAATTTTCAGTGTGCATAAAATCACCGATGGTCCTTTTTCAAAATGTAGAGTTTCAATAACACTATCAACCAACTTGACCTAATTGACATTTGTAGAACAATCCACAGGACAACAGAATAGTACACGTTCTTTTCAAGTGTAAATGGAACATTCATTAAGCCAGACCATACTCTGAACCATTAAAAAAAAAAAGGTAACAACAAATTTAAGCATAGAAATTGTACAAACTATGTCATCAGGCCTAACAGAAGCAAACTAGAAATCAGTAACACTTGGAAATTTGAAAACACACTTCCATATAACCTGTGGGTCAAAGAGGAAGTGTCAAGGGAAATTCTAAAATATTTAAAACTAAAGGAAAATGAAAGTGGAACATATAAAATGTATAGATTATAACTAAAGTGGTGTTTAGCAGGAAATATGTAATCATCAAATGCTTATGTTAGAAAAGAGGAGACAGTCAAAATAGCAACCTAAGCCTCTATTTAAGAAATAAGCAGGAAGAGAGCTAACTAACCACCCTCCCAAAAAAGCAGAGAGACATAAGAAAAGAGCAAAAATCAATGAAACTGAAATCAGAAAAAATAAGAGAGAAAAATCAGTAAAATCAAAAGCTGCTTCTTTGAAAAGATTAATAAAATTGATAAATCTCTAGTCAAAACTGACCCAAAAGAAAGAAGTCACAAATTATCATGTCAGGAATAAGAGGGGCTAACCTTACTGATGGATCCTACAGATAGCAAAAGGTAGTAAGGGAACATTATAAATAATTTTATGCCAATAAATTTAGCAACTTAAATGAAATGGATGAATCTCTTGAAAGGCACAAACTATCCAAACTGAGGGCAGAGCAGATAATATTAATAGTTCTAAATATGTTAAAGATACCAAATTCATACACACACACACACATACTTCCAAAAAAAAAAAAAAAGATCCAAGCTCACATGGTTTCGCTGATAAATTCTACCAAACAGTTAAGGAAGAAATAAAACATGACCTATTTACAATCTCTTACTGAAAATAGAAAAGGAGAGAAAATAACTCATTTCATAAGGTTAGTATTACCCCAATACCCAAATCAGATGAAGATGTTATTTAAAAAAGGCCAATATCATTTATGGACATACTTACAAAACTCCTAAAAAATACTAACAAAATAAATCCAGCAATATATAAGAAATAGTAATACATCATACATAACCAAGTGGATTTCATCCAAGGAATGCAAAGCTGATTTGTTATTTGAAAATCAATCATTATAATTTATATATGTTTAAATTAATAAGAAAAACCATATGATCATCTTAATACATATGGAAAAAGCACTAAACAAAATTCAATATACATTCATGATAAAAACTAGGATTAGATGAGAACTTTCTAAGCCTAATATAATAGGCATTTACGAAAAGTCTACAAGCATCACACTTAACAGTAAGAAATGACAAGGCAATTTTGTCCTCTCATGAAACTCTTATTCAACATTATACTGGATGTCCTTGTCAGAAGAAAAAGGAACAAAAAAAGAAAAGAAAAGAAACAAAAGACAAACAGTTGGCAAAAGAAAAAATAAAATTGTCTCTATTTGCAGATGACATGATTGTCTATGTAGAATCTTGTAGAATTAAAAGGTGAGTTAAGCAAAGTTGTGGGATATAAACTCAAAATACAAAGGTCAATGATATATCCACAGATCAGCAATGAATAACTAGAATTTTAAGTTAAAACAATGCCATTAACAATATCACCAAAAATGTGGTCTTATGTATAAATCTAACAAAATATGAATAGGAGCTATATTCTGAAAACTATAAAACATGGCTGAAAGAAATTTTTAAAAATCATTTAAATAAACTCTCCCCAATTTCATCTATAGATTCAATGCAATCTCAATCAAAATCTCAGCAAGCTTTTTAAAATATACATCAATAACTAATTCTAACATTTATACTGAAAATCAAAGGAATGAGAACAGTCAAAACAATTGAAAAAGAGCAAAAAAATTGGTGAACTTGAACTACGTAAATTCAAGACTTACTATCAATCCCAAGCTGCAGTAATCAAGACACTGTGGGACTGGAAAAAGGATAGACATGTAGATCAATGGAACAGAAAAGAGGTCCAGAAATAGACCAAACAAATATAGTCAACTGATTGTTGGCAAAGGTGCAAAAGGCAATCAGTGGAGAAGGGATAGTCTTTTCAACAAATGATGCTGAAACAAAGGGATATTCATATATAGAAATAATCTTGGCATATACCTCATGCAGCATGTAAAAATTAACTTCAAATGGACTGATAGGCCTAAGTCTAAAATATGAAACTGGGGCACCTGGGTGGTTCATTCATTAAGCATCTGCCTTCGGCTCAGGTCATGGGATTGAGCCCCGCCATCGGGCTCCCTGCTCCATGGGAAGCCTGCTTCTCTCTCTCCCACTCTCCCTGCTTGTGTTCCCTCTCTCACTGTGTCTCTCTCTGTCAAATAAATAAATAAAATCTTTAAAAAAAATAAAATACAATATGAAACTAAAAACATTTAGAGGGGGACAAAGGGAAATCTGCCCATTGCCCAAAGGGAAATGGTCTTAGGTTTTCAAAGAGTTTTTGGATATGGGATCAAAGGCCCAAACCATAAAGAAAAAAAAATTTGATAAATCAAATTTTATGCAAGCTTAAAACTTTTGTTCTATGAAAGATAGTATGAAGAAAATGAAAGCACAAGCCAGAGACTGGGAGATAATCATATGCCTAATAAAAGACTTGTATCAACAATATATAAAGAATCGAAGCTCAGCAACAGAAAAAAAAAAAGTGGGCAAAACATCTGAATAGACATACACAAAAAAATAGATGGCAAATAATCATAGGAAAAAAAACACAAATATATACTGCCACAACACCTATTAAAACAGCTTTAAAAAACAGCAATATCAAATTCTGGAGAAGATGCAGAGCAATAGGAACGTCTGTTCATTGCTGGAAGGAATGTACAATGGTAAAGCCACTGTGGAGACAAGTTTGGCATTCCCAAAATGTTTAATATAGAGATAACATAACAAGCAGCAGTCAGTTCCAATCCTAGGTATTTATCCAGATGAACTGAAAGCTTGTGCTCACACAAATGTGCACACAAATGTTTATAGCAACTTTATTCATAATCACTAAAACTGGAAACAACTAAGACATCTGTCAACAGGTAAAGAGATAAACAAACTGGTACATGCATACAACTGAATCCTACTCAGCAACAAAAAGGACCTGCTGATTCATGGATGAACATGAATACATTTTAAAAGCATTTTGCTAAATGAAAGAAGCCCAACCAAAAAGACTACATATTGTATAATTCTCTTCATACGACATTCTAGAGAAAGCAGAACTATAGGGGTGGAAAATAGATCTGTGGATGCCAAGGGTTGAGAGGAAGGGTTGAGTTCAAAGGAACCCCACAAAGGAATTTGGGGGTAAGGGAAATGTTCCATACGGTCCTGTGGTGGTAGATGAATGACTCCACAAAACCTTAAAAACAACGCACCACGATAACTGGACTTACTATATGCAAAATTTAAAAAATCAACCAGGATGTCAGGGGACCCTACAATGGAATGTGGACTGTGACAAATGAATCTAACTGTATTACTAATATATGAAGAAATTTTACTGATGGAGATGAGTAGAAAATCAGTTGACCTAAGTAACTTTAAAAAATTGTGTTTTGACTGGAAACTCTAGAGAGTAAAAGGAGTGAACATAAAATGGTACTCTGATTTGCATATTTTTCACAGGGATATGAGTTAGCAATTCTGGAACTGCTTTCCATGCTTGAGTTGAACAAAACAGTAAATAAATTGTAGATAACAGGAGCCAGGATTCTCACTGTTACAGAATTTTTGCACAAGCAAAAAGTAAGGCTAGCATGAACCATGTGGTGCCAGAAAGGGTCCGAAGCATCCATGTAAACTTACGTTTTAGAGGGATGCTTCTATATGGGTTACTACACACTGTCCACTGAGAGAGCCTAGAAGCAATGACATCCCAAGCAACCAGCCCTCCTAGAACCCCGGTGTTGGTTTCAAAATACCATCTTTCAACAAAAGATGGTTCTTTCTCTTTGAAGAAATGGCTGATTCTAAGGCTAGGGCAGGGCAGATACAAGATGAGCCTGCAGTTCAGGAAATAAGAAGTACACAAAGGAAAGAAAAAGTTATGGGCACAACAGGCCACAGGAGCCACCTAAAAGTGTTTCCAGTAAACAAAGCTAGAAAAATATGAACAACAAAATAAGTAACAATGATACTAAATGATTATCCAAAGAATACAATATATACCTATGAGCCCATACTGAAAAAAAAAGGATTACATAAATAAATGAGAGAAGGAATTAATTTTCTGTACAGAGCAATTCCAAATAATAAATGTACAAAGAATGAGAGAAATGCAATGTCACCATGGGAACATGATAGTAATAATTGCTGCACATAAGAGCCACTGATAGATGCTCAAGTTAGTGTGGGAAACTGTAAGGAGACACTGAACATTTATATAGCTTAAGAGTTATTTCCCCCCAAATATTTATTAATTACTCCGGTGGTTTTAACATACGCCTACAACTTCTTTGACACCCTTCCTTTGAAGAGGTGGAGATTAATTCCTCTACATCTGAGTTAAAGCATACTTGGTGACTTGCTTCTAAAGAATATAGGAAAGGAAAAAGAGTAACTTAGGAGTAGAGAAACCTGGCAGACACTGGATCAGTTTAACTGGATCACTAAGTTAACAGCACTACTAATAAGTCATGTTGATTTCATGTCACCCTTGATGTGATGTGATGATAAGGGCACCCCATTTGTGTTTGTCTTCTCCCAAATCCATAACCTTCATCTAGTCATGAGAAAATATCATAAAAATCCAAATTGAAGGGCATTCTGCAAAACACCTGACGTGTGCTCTTCAAAACTGTGAAGGTCATGAAATAAAAGACTGAGAAACCGAAAACTGGACTGGACCCTGGGACAGAAAGACATTTGTATAAAAACTAGCAGCATCAGAATAAAATCTGTACTTGAGGTAGTAGTATTTTTTCCATTGAGATGTGTACACTGGCTATTTATTAATATTTGGGGTAACTGGGAAGGGTATAGGGAAATTCTATCTTTGCAACTCCTCTGTGCTAGAATTACTTTTAGGTTTACATATGTATGTATACATCTATCTATCTACCTATCTATCAACTACTTAGGTAATCTACCTAACTCCCCACATACCTGCCCAGGTCTTACCTCCAGTGAACACGTATTTAGTAAGTAGAAAAGCAGGCCCATATCTGCCCCCACTTCGAGAGATTCTCATTCAGTGGGTTTGGTAAAGCTTGTGAATTTGTGTTTCTAACAACTTACAAGTGATTCTGGTGCTGCTGGTCTGGGGAGCAGGTTCTGAGAAGCACTGACTTGGGCACTCCAAATTGGTTGTAGCCAACTCAGGCAGAAGTAGCATACTTGGATACATATTCTATTCAAACTTTTTAGAGAGCTCTTAGGAGGGTTAAGATAGGGAGAAGGAAGGAAGAGAGGAACCATTATGCTTTGTTATAAGGTTTACAATGATGCAGAGAGAGAACAACAGGAGAAGTATCTCTGGGACTGTGGACTACAGTCTCCAAGCCATAATTCCTGCAACTCTGGAAAACATCACAGAGTATGGAGGAATGAAACCATCTGCAAAATGTCCTGGGGCTGCTAGGGAGAAGAAATGGCTACTTTACCCACCTTCTCGGCAGGAGAAGGGGAATAATTCTGGATGGAAACCCAGCTTCCCATCAGGATTCAATTACAGCTGAGTGATTAAGCAAATTAGAGCAAATTCCATTTGGCGACGTGATTAGTGGAGGGGCGGTCTGCACTCACACATTTAGGGCCCACCCAGTGCACACTGGAGGAATCCATGCATGGAGCTTTGTGATTGCAGAAATGAGCTGCTCGCCCCCTCTCGCAGAGAACCGCTCACAGGTGTGCAAAATCAAACAACTCAACAGAAGAGAGAAATTGGCTATTAACATGTTAATGCGAATGAACATCTTCATAAAGCTAAAATCTTAAAAAAGACAGAAGATTAGAAAACAAAGGATGAGAGATAAACAAGCTGTTTTGATCTTCCGTTCTTAGAAGGCTTGGGCGGTGCTTCCTGGAAAGATCGTCACTTCATTTGCTTCAGGTCTATAAGAGAACGTGGTAGGTTGAAAAATTTATGTATATTGTACTAGATAACTTTGCCTCAAGCATTCAATCCAAAGCGTATCATGCTAGAAATGTGTCATTGTACGAAAGTAACACAAGTCTTATTTCTATTCCAGCAAGGAATGGAAAGGTCCACACAGATGCACGTACACGCCCACACACTTGAGGTGTCCTGATACCAGTTAGCTTATTTTTCAACAAAAGTGGTAACTCAGCACACTACATTCTCCTCTGACTTGTGACCATCTTTTCATTCTAAACTTGAATGCTAACTTTCTCTCTATGGTCTATGTTTCAGCTTAGACCCTCACGGTGGATTCAGCTTGCCTGCTCTTACATCTCTGATGTAATTTGGTCACCAAAGTATATGAGCAACCTATATCTAGAAAAATATTTGTTCAACATCAAGAGCCTAAGAATCTCACTTTTGAGGGGCATTTCATATGCACACGGAAACTAATTGGAGTTTTATGGTGCAGGTTAGCATTGCAACTGCCAAATTAATTTTCACTTCTGTGGGGAGTAAACATATAGGAAAAATTGAACAGTTTCATCAAAAATGGTGCAAATGAAGAGGCATATCACAGACAGGATAACACCATTCATGACATGTCAGCTTTATCTAAGAGAGAATTTCAGAGTCCCAGAAATCAATCTGCTTCTCAATTTGAAGCTGAAAACTGGTCAGTTTTCTGTCTGCCCATGGTAGCTAGCAATCTGTAACAGCAAGAAGAACATCAGGAGTTAGACCACAAATGGCTTTCATTAAAAATACTTTTCTCTCTCAAATGAGAATGGATGTTTTTCCATCTATTAAGCAGAAGCAATAGGAAATCATTTAACATTTGCAACTCAATCCTGTCAGAGGTTATACATGATACACTTCTACTTATGATTTGCTCTATTATTTAGACCTGCCAATTCAATTTAGAAAATATTTATTGAGACTCTTGTGTGAAAGGCTCCCTAGGATTTTTTAAAGGAATAATATACGAAAGCTGAAGGAGCCTGAGAAATAACCTCATCTAACTCCCCATTACGAGGGGGGAAACTGAGGTCCAGACTGTTTAGCAGTGATAACATTAATCATAGTTGAAGGATTGGAAACCACTGAATTCTGTGTATCAGATACCATTCTAAGTGCTTTACATCACTGACAGAGTCCATGGTCATACAACCCTAGGAGGCAGGTGTGCTAACATCCCCATTTAGACAGGAGGAAATGGAGGTATTCTGAAGTGAAGTAACTCACCCTAGATCATAAATTTAATGGCAGAGAAGTACTAGGATTTTCATCTTCTTATCCTTCATGCTAAGTGATGAAACAACGCTCTTGTCCAAAGCAAGAGAGGAGGACAAATGTTATATAAGCAAAAAAAAAAAAAGGGGGGGGGGTGGACATCTTGTTAGAGGAATCACCAAAGGCTCTATGGGAGAACTGCAGTCTCACATGGGTTGTTTCACATCTGGTGGGTGGAAGAGGGCATCAGTGGAAGAATACTGTAATGAAGGGAAGAGAGAGATCAACCGGAAGGGTCATTTTGGATAAAACTGTCCAACTCTCCATTCCCCTTCTTTGCTGACAGATACCTGGTGCTAAGGGAAGTCAGCTGGCCATTCCCGGGCAACAAGCCATCATTGATCACCATCAAAGGGGCCAATTCTGTTTTCAAATCTCCAGCCTCTTTTCCAAGTAGGAATGACTTTGTTACTCATGAAACAGACAGAACTTTTCTGGGGACAGTTCTGAAAAACTAAAACTGGGGGGGCTGTGGGGATAGATGGGAGGAGAAAGAGAGAGAGACCCTGTGCTTCCTCCAGCATTTTGGATGTCATGTCTGGAGCGTTTATTGTCCTTTTGGCATCATTGGGACACACAAAAAAATGATGAAAACCAACACACTAAAAATGGTAAAACAGAAAGCTAGACTCAGACTCCCTGAAGTCATGCATCCTTGAGCAGAAGAAATAGTGTCAGTAACCACTGATTTATGGACTTCCTGATATGTGAGAAAACAAACCACCTTTTTATTTAAATTGCCAGCAGTAGGTTTATGTTATGTGCAATTGAATACATTCCTACTTTATCCTTGCCTTCCAAGAATTCTCATCCTGATACAGAAGGGGGAGAAAATTCCTGAGAGTGAAAGAATTTCAAGGACACATATCAAGCAGAAGAGAGACCAGGGCTCACCATGACAGTAGAGAAGATGGGGGAAAGGGACTGATTGGCACCCGCAGAGATTTGTGGACGAAATAGTTGGGTGGGAGAGGAACACAAAGGGAAAGAGTAAGGAGTCCCATGGAAACTGGAACCAGTACCCAGGATTGGAGGAGGGTTGAGCAAAGATTTTGGTGATGGAGGCATATATGGTAGAAGCCTAGGAGTTAGGACTTCAGGGTTCTTGTTTTTCTTAGCCACCAACTCTCTATTTAATCTTTTTTTCCCTATTTAATATTTGAGATATCTTTGTCCTTTTCAGGATTGAGAAGGGAGAGGAAGGAAAGAAAGCAGGAAACAAGGACAGATGAATACCCCAAGAAAATGCTCAGCTGCCAGAGTATAAACGGCATTTTGGGGAGCATAAAGAGATGAACTTGCCAGCAGCAAACTAGGATAAAATGCAGTAGTTAGACGGTTGGGGTTGTATGGTGCAAGACTTTTTAACAAGAAACTTGAGGCTTGGGCAAGAAATGTTCTGTTTATGCCCGGCCAGTGAGGAGAGAGCAGAACCCATGCACTCCCCACACACGCTAATTCGAGGTCATTCCACCACATCTTTCAGCCAAGCAATGTCGGACAGCAAGTCTCAGTTAAATATGTTCAGGAACTTCAGTGGCTTCCTTTTGACTGAGAAGAACTTGCATCTTACTTTGGGAGATATGGAGGCTTGAAGCAATCTTGAACAGAATCATGTATATTCTAGCTGATTTGATCTTAGAACAACCCTCCCATTGTAAAGATGGTGAAAACGGTGAAGAAATGGGAAGTGACCGACCAACTTGGCACCAGAACCGATGCTCTGCAATTAAGCTTTTTGATTCCTGATTTGATACCCTTCTGGCTGATGATGTTACTCTGTGGGTTGCTTTTTGCCATTTTCACAGCCAAGCATTCATTCACTCTATTAAACAAAATATTTGCTAAGCATCTGCCATGTCTCAAGCACTCTCTTAGCTGCTGGTGATATAGAAATCAAAACAAAAGAATCCTCATTCACATGGGGACATAGACTAATAAGACAACTTTTCTAATTCTCTTTCAGAACTGGGCTGGCCTCTGAGAATGCTCTCAGTTTAGCTTACAACCAAAATCTCGATATGGAACATCAAGTTTTTCTCAACAGCTGGTGTCTTGGCAGGTCATGAGTGGGTTAATCGAGAAAGTGCTCTGATTCAGGAAGCCTTTAGAAGGCAAGCTGTTCCTTTCCCAGACAAGAACTAAGAAATTGGCTGATTTTTTACAGTGACTGCTTTTCCCTGTGGCTTGAGCAGCCTCGGCAGTCGGAATCAATTGTCACTTGTCTCCAAGCGGCCACTCTGTAAGGATGTCCCACTATGCATCCCTGGACGATAACAAAGGAGGTCAACTTGTGAGTCCAGAACATGACTGATATTTCTGAACTACTGTTTGCATTTATTCAGCTCTCACTTGGATGCATGTGGTCAAAATGGAGCAATGGAGCAGGCCAATTTTACGATTCATTTTAAATCTTGAAAATAAGGAGGTAATAGGATATCATATCTGCGTGGGAATCCATCCAGAGAATTCAAATTTAGTGAGAATTTAGGGCAAGCATACACACATGCGCACACACACACACACAAACATACACACAAACTATTTCATATTCTTAGGACAGTGGTTCTAAAGATACACTCTTAGCTTTGTGAATTCTTCAGTAATCTGTGTATTTCTTGCAGTACTATACTACAGTAATTAAAAAAATCATTTCTATACTATTATCTTCCATGAATAAATTAATAAGTGATTTCTGTAATTCTTCATTGGTCATTTCACTAATTGGTTATTGTCTTTTCCCCCAGAATGATCCTTTTTCTTGGTCCAAAGCTTTTTTAATTCATCCATTCTAATTTGAATACCACCAAGTACTACTAGACATAGAGAGAGGAGGGAGTACTGATCCCTTTTATAGATGAGGGGACAAGAGTTTGGAAATTAAGCCTATTTGCACAACACCATATAGCTAAATACAGCACCAGGAAAAAAAACCTGAGAACTCCTGACCCTTACTTAATCCAGAGCTATTTCCCTACTTGCTCTCAGGAATTCTGATGAGATTTCCTCCCCTCTCGTCCCTTACTCTCTCCTCTATCACATCTCTCTCAATGAATCGATCAAATAGAAGAACTGGGATGTGTGTAGCTCCCATAATCTTCTAGTCTATCAAACTCTCCTGAATAATAAACATTTTTGTTAACTCTTTTATAATAGTGTCTCTTCATTTAATGAATCAGCGCTGATGTAGGAAATACGTTAGGGTTCGAAGTCGATGGCCAAGAAAGAATTCTTGAGATGTCTTTGGTGCAAAAAGGTGATTTTATGAAAGCACAGGGGACAGGACCCCATGGTCAGAAAGAGCTGCACTGGGGTCATGAGGAGTGGCCCATTACATACTTTCCAGTTGGGAGGGGGTTAGGGATAGTGTAAGTCTCAAAGGAATTTTGGAAGCAAGATTTCCAGGACCCTGAGGGGGCTAGTATTGTCAGGAAAAAGTCATTTATTACCATCTAATAAAACCTTAGTCATGAGACCCTTCAGATGTATAGCGGTGGGCCTATGCTTCAGGGATGAGTGCCAACACATATCTTGGGGGCTTTAGAGATAAAGGAAATTTCTAAAGGAATTTTTATATGTTAAAGTAGGCTTACAGGGTCCTGAGGAGGGTGGGGGTCGGGCTAGGATTGCCTTTTGCCCTTAGCAAAGTATCAACATCGAGGCAACTGAGTCCCTAGAGGAATGTCACTCTGCCTGTTTCAAGGACTTGTCAGTGGGCTGTAGGTATTAAGGAAATTAAATAATTTTTTCTTCTGTCTTTGTTTCCCACATCAAGTGCCAGATATTTTAACGCAACATCTTCAAACAAACCAATGTATCTCTTTTGGTATAACCTTAGAGGATTAAATAAATAAAAGATTGAGTCTTCATCCTGTCAATGGGAAAAGAATAATTTGTACTCAGATCTCTAGGCTTGTTCTTCATGGTTTATGAAACGTTTAAATACACATAATTCAACTTTGTAAAGAAATATAAAGAAAGCGTTACTTTTATGTGAGTAACCCCATCAATTTGGATAACAGTTTGCCACACTGGATGACAAAATTACAATTATATGATATGATTAGCTGTCATTGAAACAGTGACCTCTACATGCTAAATGATAAATTGAACTTTAAAAATTGTACTATTTTTCGCATCTTTTTCTTCATCTCTGTTTCCTCTTCCCTTTAATGTTACTGCTAAGATATATCAGTACTGCAGCAAACTGTTATTCTTTTAAGACCTGGAAGAGTACACTTATCAATAAAATATACTTTTAAAAGAATTTGAGCATCTATCATTGTTAAATAATTCTTGTTACTTATTAATATTTATGTCCAAACCAAAGAAGTGGAAACACACCCAATCCGACATTTAATGGCTTTAGAGATGTGTCACCCTCACGATTTTTCACAAAGCCCCAAAAAAATTATTTTCCCTCCTCACTGAAAAGTGTAGTATTTAAAGCTTTATGCCAGCTGACACTTCTTTAATCACAAGAGGTAGATGAAGATGCTGGTTAACAGCACAGTCTTCACTTATGTGACCAAAGCAGGTAGCTTTGTATAAATGCTTCCCAAGGCCCAGGAGATCAACTGAGCTATTGACGGTAAGAAGTAATGAGTTCAATGAGTTTTTCAAGGGTCTTGGATAGTAAGGCATTTGAAGTAGACTCCTTCACCTTTCAATTGGTCTGCCTTTGGAAAAGTCTTGTTCCGTTGCTTTATGTTTTCTTTAGAGAATTTCCACCGGAAGTCATACTACAAAATGGGCCATCAAGTTTGAAAATGCAATACTTTCTGAGTTCTTAGGTCACTTAGAGTTTGAAGAATTTATCCCCCAGAAATGCTCGTTTATCATTTGCAAATGAGGTAAGAGCTTACTGACAGGTTTTTCTGAAAATCGACCTTACTCGTCTCCTTCCACAACATCAACCATGCTGGCTCTAGAAGGTGTGTAAGTCCTCTATCTAGAAATATGGAAACAGATTCCTCTACAATCATCTCCCAAGTGATTTACGCAAAGCTGCACCTGATAAAGACAAGGTTCTATTCTGGGAAGGTACTGTTAGTATTAAACCAAAATGACATGTTTTTTTCTCACCATATTTGCAAATATATTTGTCTTTTGTGACGTAGTCATTTTTATTGTGATTTGATAATAGCAATGAAAAATTTTTCATTCTCACAGAGCATATTCAAAACAGAAATAAAATCACACCTTTAATGACCTCAATATAAATTTGATCAACCATTTGCAAGTCTTGAAAGAAGAGAAGGCATATATGCAGATATCCTCAATCCTAAAAAGAGACAGGAATGATTAAATAAAACATGACCAGCTTTTAAGGCCTATGTTTTGGGTCACCAAAAAAAAAAAAAGGTATCATTTTCACCTTTGTCCATGCATATTCTCAAAGGGTTATTGAGATAGAGTAAATCAAATTAAAATTAACAAGAGGGTTATGTTCCATGCACGAAAACAGAACCAATGCTTTTGAAGAGCTGGGCCTATAAATTAATTGCTTCTGATAAACTGAGTTTCAGGCTGGTATGAGAGCAATGCCCATAAGAAAAGATGTTGTAGAATGAGTATTTGTAGACATCACATGATTTCTACCCAGAGTGAGAAGGCTGCAATGACATGATCCTCAGGATTATCAACTGGCCCAACAAATGCCAAATGACATCTTGAAATGTGATTACACAAAATACAGTCTAATAAACCAAATGTTAAATGTTTAGTGTAAAATATTAAGAAAACACACGTAATCTTACAACAGTGACTATGGGTCTTAATTTAGGTTGAAACGGTCACCTTTGTGATTATGTGAGCTCTGAGCATTAAGCTAGCTCTGGCAAATTACCTTCCCTAGAGGGAAAGGTACACATTTTGTCTCATCCAAATATCTTAATTAGAGGTTAGGCTCAGATCTGGGTTGCTTACCTTTTTGACAATGTTGTGACTTAAAGGAACCAAAGGAACACACATCTAGAGGATATGCTATATTCACACATCAACCAATGTTACCTGCAAAAGATGTCATATGGACTTAGGATCCAAAGCTGTTATCCACATTAAAATCACCCTCGGGCTTCAGGAATTACTTTAAGAGCAGTAAATGGGAAGAGGAAAAATCCATAAGGAAAGATGCTAACTAGAAAGGTGGTCATATATAAAGAATCAATCATTCTTTTCCTCCCAGCCAAAGTTAGTGTTGACTTACCAAGAGGGGATGGATAGTACACTGCAATCAAAAAAGGCAAAGTACTATCTGAAAGTAAAGGCATCTATAATTTCAGCAGGCCCTCGAATATATACCCAACCTAGTCTGGCCCTCTGGGATATAGGAGTTTATATGGATACTGTGAGTATATGCACACTGTGTCACACAACATTTTATCCCCAATTCTACTACCTGTATGTTTTTTGGATCACCTCCCCTTATAAATTACAGTGTTGTGCTCTTGAAAAGGAAAGCATGCTGATAATCATGGAAGGTTTATGGTATATTAGACTCTATTTGGTATTCATGTATAATCTTTATTCAGTAAGATGACATGAAAACACTACAGGTTGAAACCGAGATAAACCAAGATGGTATAGTGGGAATAGTCAGGCAATAAGATATGTGTCTGAGACATATAGTGTCTGTAGTGAGAATTTTAAAAAGAAACAACTAAAAGTCACCTGCTTTTTATTACAACCATATGATAGCTATTCTAAAAAATGGCAGGTAAAAAAAATTACTTTTCTCCCCAAAATCTTTGGTGGATCTCTGTCAGGAGTCAGCAAACTCTTTCTGTTAAGGGCCAGATGGTAAATATTTTAGACTTTGCAAGCTGCAAGTTCTCTGTCATAGCTACTCAATTCTGTTGTAGCAGGAAAGCAGCCACCTTCCCTAGACAATACATTTTTTAAAATGGTCATTTAAAACAATATATTTATAAAAATAGGCAGCTGAACAAATTTGGCCTGAAGGTCAAAGCTTACTGAATTCTGGTCCAAGTTCTAAACAATTGCTATAGTTACCAGTGACTTTTAGTTTTATATGTGTGTGTGTGTGTGTGTGTGTGTGTTCTAAATTCTAAATTACCACCATTTTTATGATGTATCCTTTAACAAACATTGTATTCAACATGTAAGTGAACTCAGAGACCAAAATTATGCACTTGGCCTCTGACACGTGCAGATATAGTACACCCTCTCATTTCAAGAGTAAGTCATAGGGCCTGGAAGTCATTCAAGCTCACGTCAGGCATAGTTCATCCCTCCAACTCCTACAGTATTGCATATTCTTGCATTTAAACAGGGCATTTGCAGTAATCAACGATAGCACAATGATTGCAAAGATGAAGAAACAACACTGAATACTTCGATTCTGTTAATTGTTCTAAAGCAGTGGATTAGTGTCAATAATCGGCATCAGTCACCATTTTATCCAATTTTGCAGAAAAAGATGTTACAAAATATAATAGGCATTTAAGGTGAAGTTGTTGACAAAGAAGGGGAATTTTTTCCAAATGTGGAAACATTTGAAAAATCATTTCCAAAGAAATAAGGGCATGGATGCTATGACAATTTCTGAAATTTATAATGAAACAGGAATTTCATGAATTTTGGCCAAACTTATGCTTATCATCAAGAATTTTCCAAATTGTGTATCTGTTGCTTCTTGTAAAAAAGAAATTTTTAAAATAAAATTAATTTTAAAAATTTTCTTTGATCAACTCCGAACAAATACAGATTGACAAATCTGGCTAAGTTGTCCATTGAACATGCAATATGCGAAGATCAATTTCTACAAAGTAGTTGACAAATTTACAGAAGTCAAAGCCTACAAACAAAAACTGTGAGATTGTTACTGCAACAGGCCAACCAATATGGAGGTATAATATTTTTCCCCTTCTTATTTTTTTATTTTTTTTAAAAGATTTTATTTATTTGACAGAGAGACATACAGCAAGAGAGGGAACACAAGCAGGGGGAGTGGGAGAGGGAGAAGCAGCCTTCCCGCAGAGCAGGGAGCCCGATGTGGGGCTCGATCCCAGGACCCTGGGATCATGACCTGAGCCGAAGGCAGAAGCTTAATGACTGAGCCACCCAGGTACCCCTATTTTTTCCCTTTTTAAAAAGATTATGTATTTAAAATTTATCTCTTCCTAGTTTCCTATCCTGAAATTTTTGTATATTTATTTATTTATGTATAATTTTATTACTAACATGAACATACATATGAAATGCAATAAAATAAGATTTTTACCACTTGCGTTTTCCCCATTACTGCTATTATTATTTTTTCATTTCATGATTATTATTGAAAATAACTGTCATGTAGAGAAAGAAGCTGGTAAAAAAATTATTTACTTTGAGAGTCAAACAGGTTAAGTATTTGCCTGGTAAACAGTAGTTTTGTTTCATAAATGGAGGAAAAGGTGAGAAGATGATTTGCCCAAGACCAGCCAGCAAGTAAATTAAGCCTTATTTCAAAACTAGGTTTAATTATATAACACAACTATCCCATTACTTCATAATAAACAGCATATAACAATGACCATGGCTTAGAGTAAATCTGAGCTAGAAGATGAAAAGCTGCCCTAGGATTACATCTAGATTATAATAAAGAGTCAGAAGGGGTCAAAACTTTTAAATTCACCTGCTCCAACCTCCACCAAACTAGATCTCTCTATTCCAAGAGATGACATATTCCATCCTATTAATTAGGTGAGGTAGTGCTGGTATTTTGGTAATATATCTATCTATATATTTGTTATTGTATCTGTTAATATATCCATATTGACTGTTAGCATTGGTTCTCTGCACTAGTGTGAAGATCCGAGAGACAGAGCACATGTACACACAGACCACATACCATATACATATATCACACACATCACACATACACGCAGCACACACATACACACACACACACACACACCACACATACACACAGACCACATACCACACACATCATACACCACACACACCTCACTCCTGAAGCTAACCCCTCTTGTATTTTGGTAATCAGCATTTTGTAACTATGTGTATCTGTGATTACGAGTATTGTGATTTCGACTTAGCTAATTAAACCTGGGGAAATTACTGTGTTTCTCTCAATTTCCTTCAAAGCTCATTTTTCTATCACAACCTAATTGAGTTATTAGGCAGCAATAGAGACAAATTAAGATTCCCGATTATGTTTTCCTCTCTCAGGAAAGATATTGACACTGCAGTTCCAGTTATATTTGAACTGTCACTGTAGAAAGGTAGAGACAGCATTTTTAATTACAAAACCTAATCTTTGGAATTGGTTTGATTAATATGTTGCTGGAATCAGCTTTCATATAAATGGGTTTTTTTAGAATTTTAAAATAAAATACAGGTAAGGAACCCCATTTATTTCTTAAAAAAAACCTGCTGAAGTGTTTTATGTATGTCAATAATTCTTTGTGAAATTTTTAACTGTCAGCACAAATCCATGTGTAGAATTTGAAAGACTCAGTGATTTGGCTCAAGTAGGCTAGATTTGTATAGATATTCAACTGAAATGGTACTCATGGTCAAAGTATTTCTGCCATATAATGTACCAAATCCTTTATTTTTTTTAAGGTTTTATTTATTTATTTGTCAAGAGAGGGAGAGAGAGCACAAGCAGGGGGAGTGGCAGGCAGAGGGAGAAGCAGGCTCCCCACTGAGCAAGGAGGCTGATGAGGGACTTGATCCCAGGACCCCAAGATCATGACCCAAGCCGAAGGCAAATGCTTAACTGACTGAGCCACCCAGGCATCCCTGTACCAAAGCCTTCAAACTTAAATCTTACTTACTCAACCAAATGCCACTCTAAACTCTCTTCTCTGGTTTGCATTTAACAGTAAATCTTAGAATTTCCCTCAGTTTTTTTTAGAGTCAAAAGTTCTCTTTCATACCCATTACACCAACATCCCCAATGAAGAACAGGGCTTATCCTCCTTATACTATTTATTTATTTGCATAGGACCTAGTGTTTACATTTATTTTCTATTGATAATAATAATGATGATAATAGTAATAACCAAAAAACAAAACCCTCATCAAAACTTTTACTGAATGCGTGCTAGGCTTGGTGTCAAGTATCTTACGTGCAGGATATGAGGGTGATCTGGCTGTGACATCTGTCACCCCATTGATCGTCAGGGTTGATTCGGCTGATCTGGCTGGCTAGGCGGGTGTCCCCTTCCTCCCTCACCGCTCCATGTGCATCCCTCCCGAAGCTGCATGCTCGGTCGAAGAGGACAACCTTCCCCGATAGAGGAGAGGACCATTCTTCGGTCAAGGGTATACGAGTAGCTGCACTCCCCTGCTAGAACCTCCAAACAAGCTGTCAAGTATCTTACGTGCATTATCTAATTTAAATTTACAATTTTATGAGGTTGACCCTACTCTTGCTTAACAGATGTGAAAGCTAAAGCACAAAGAGGTCAAATACCTTTTTCTGGGTCACATGGCTATAGCATCAGCAGTCTAACCCAGGCTGTCTCACTCTAGAATCCATGTTGTTAACATTTCCCAAAACTCAGAACCTAGAATTAGAGAGATTAAAATCAAGGGCACATAAAGAGTAAGTGGTTGGTCCAAGATGGGAATGTCAGTTTCTCAATATACCAACCAGAATTAAAACAGAAGAATAAAGTAATCTGCCTACAATTACAGTAATTTGATATCAGATCCAGTAAGGAAAACCTAGTCTTAAATCTCCAAGCCCAGGGCTCTCTTATATGTAGGTTAAGCCTTGGAAAGAATGGAAAGAAGGATATACCTTCCTCTGGCCCATATTTCCCACAGTCCCCTCTTCTAGGAGATATCAATAAAAGAGTAATGGGGCCATATACATTTGGGGACTATTACACAGTATATCTCATTCTCAGGGCTTCATAATGGACTTTAATATATTAAAGATTTTGAGAAGTCCTACAGAAAAGACATTTTCTAAATTATATGTAATCAATGTTGCCCAAATTTCCTAGGTCAAAGATCCTATTAGTGAAAGCAGAATAATGACACCCCAAAGATGCCCAATTTTTAATTCCCAAGATCTTTGATTAGGTTATGTTTTATGACAAGGGAAAATTAAGTTGCAAGTGGAATTAAGGTTGCTAACCAACTGATCTTGAGATATGGACATTATCTTGGGCTGTCTAGTGGGACTACAGTACTCACAAGGGTCATTTTAAGTGAGAAGGGAAGGAGAGTTAACAGAGTCAGACAGAGATGTGAAGATGCTACACTACTAGCTTTGAAGACATAAAGTGGCCATGAGCCAAGAAATGGGGTCAGCCTCTAGAATCTGGAAGATGTAGGAATGGATTCTTCTTGAGCGTTCAGAAGGAATATAGCTTTTTTGACACCTTGATTTTAGATCACTGAGACCCATTTTGAGCTTCAAACCTCCAGTACTATAAGATAATGTATCTTGTGTTGTACTGTAAGCCAATAATTTTAAGGTAAATTGTTATAGCAGCAAATATGAAACTAAAACACCATTTTTTCTTCTAACATCTATTGTCATTTTGGAAATACTGATCTTGTCCACCATCCCGACTTGAAGAGACACATCTTGGAAGCATGGGGATCGCGAAATTATGATGTTTTAATGTAGCACTTCTCAAATTATAATATGATAGGAATTATGTGGATACATTTTTAAAACACAGATTCTGATTCAGTATGTCTTGGGTGGGACCCCAAATTCTGTATTTCCAACAATTTCCAAGGTGATCCTGACACTGATACTGGTCAGATGTTCACATTTAGAGTAGTAAAGTTTAAAGAATACCTGAAAAAAAAAAATCTCCAGCCTTCTTAGGGAAACCTTAGTAAAAAGAATTCCATGAAGTTTCACAAAGAAAATGTGTGGTTGCAAATAAATGATCATGGAAGTGGGGCACCTGGGTGGCTCAGTGGGTTAAGTGTCTGACTTTGGCTCAGGTCATGATCTCAGGGTCCTGGGATCAAGTCCCGTGTCAGGTTCCTTGCTCAGCGGGGAGTCTGCCTCTCCCTCCGCACTTCCCCTCCACTCCTGCTCTCTCCCTCTCAAAGAAAGAAAATCTTAAAAAAAAAAAAAAAAAGATCTTGGAAATAGATTTTTAAGTATTGCCCCAGCCATCAGTATTTATGAAAAAGAAAAATTTCTAAGGAAAGGGGGATTGAGGAGAAAAGTCACAATTCATTGAGGTGTCCCCTCTGTGACAGCTTAGAGACAGAAGAAGTACAAGGCGTAATAGGAGGTTTTATAAAACATTCTTGATTTGATAACAAAGTCATATAAAATACCTGGTGTAGCACTATAAAAATAACTAGATTTATGGAATAAAATGATAAATTGAAAAAAATCTGGAGAGCTACTATATTCTAAAACAAATTTTTTTTTTCCCAATGTTTCATACTTGCTCTAGAAGCACCTGAGTGCGTGGAACCAGAAAGCATCATCAATTATCTTACCTCTTCCCTGCCTGGAGGGAGGAAAATAGAGCTTAAGTAAATTTGAGGGTGCCAAAGAGAACCATCCTCCACTACCGCTGCCAGCACAAAAAGAACAGATGCTTTTTCTTTTTTCTTTTCAGAGTGAATTTAGTGTCCATGAAAGGTGCCAAGTTAAAGTCCCTAGAAACAAAGTGTAGTCTCTGTACCTGCAAATCTGGCAATGATGATAAAAGCATTTTCACATACCTGCTCAGTCCTGCAGGAGAGCTCATTTCTAGACCATTTCTACATAAGTGGTCTTTATACAAGGAAATAGAAATCACAGACTAGCCTATTAGCAAGCTGCCAGTTGTAGGTGTTCTGAAGATTAATCCAAAATAAATCATTTTGTATCTCAAGAAGCTTTTGTTTAAACATCACCACATTATGTACAGTGCTGCAGAATTTATAAAGCACTTTATAATGGTAAACACTTAACTATAAACACTTCTCTGAGCTCTTAGTATGTGCTGGCACCACCACGCTTTGTGTCAGTGCTTTACATGTTTTACCGTATTTACCTCTCACAACAGCCTATAAATAGGTACCATTGTTATTTCAACTCTGCAGATGCCCTAGGTGAAGCACAAATCTTCCCATACATCACATATGTTGCCTACGGTCACATAGCTAATCCGAAGAGAGGCCAGGATTCGAATCTAGGAGACTGGTTCCAGAGCTCACTCATTTAATAATTACAGGACATAACTAACACAATTCCAAGAAATAGAAAATTGTACTTAGCAGATGATAAAACCAACACCCAGGGGGCATGATATACCAACTATCACACAGAAAGTATGACAAGTCATATTTGAATACAGCACTGCTTTCAGAGACCAAGGACTTCCCATCTCGTCCTGATATATTGGCTCAAAGTGTTACCTTTCAATAAGTTTTGCTAGTGTAGATTCAATTTTGCCCATAAGAATAAAGGGTAGGTAAGCCTTTTTATGATTAATGAGGATATAAAATGATAAATATTTCTGGCTTTCAAATTAAACAATAAGTTAGGTTTTATTTTAACAAAGCAAGTACACCCATTTCTGATGGAAATATGTCCTAGGCCTTGGAAGAAACTCAGGCTGGCGAGGTTTCCTTGTGATCACCAGCCTCCCTTCCTGACATCCAGCCTACAGTGAGGTTTTATAGAGAAGGGCATGGGACACTGTTCTCAGAAGCAAAAGAAGTAGTCCAAATACAGCCATGTACTTGGCAAAACTGTCTTCCAGCAGGAAAAATCAAAACCACAACCTGACTTGCGCTTCACAACAGCAGTTATTTTGGTTTCGAGGACTACAAATCAACTCACGTTTTCTTTCTAACACACACAGACATACAGACAGAGGCACACACTAGAATGGGGTTCGAGAGAAGCATGTACACCATTGAAACTGTTCAGCTGGGTCTTATGAAAGTGAGGCTGAAAGGCATGAAGGTCTCAGCTGTTCCTCATCTACTCTTTCATTTCAGGGTTTCTTGAGTTCTTCTTACCTCCATTCATCTGGTGTACCCTCCTTTCCACAGAGAACTTCCTCTGCTTCCTCATGGTTTCTACCCCCTCCAAACTTTAGCTTGCACACTTCTACTGCGGGCTGTGGTGCTAACTCTCAGAGCCAACACCAAAGCTCATTGGCTCCATCTCTCAGTACTGCACCATATGGTTTGGTCAAATGTCCATTTCTCACACAATCAGTTGTGCAGAGAAGGAAAAGAAGATAATTCTTTGCAACATACTATATATATTTTATACATACATACATACATCTGTGCATATGTGTATATTTTTTTCAGACTTTCTCCAGTTGCGACAATTGTTGAAGTAAGAAGAGATGTTGGCAGTATGGTCAAGCCAAAATTTGCCTACTCCCATCATGTTAAAATGGATTCAGGTATGGCCTCACCTTTGTGATTTAGAGTAAGTGGAGATTTGCTTACAACATAGAGCTTTTAGATAAAATAATTTAATATAATATCCTTATTTAACAAATCACTCCAATATTTGATGAACCTCAACAAATCCATTATCTCAACTCAGTTGTGAATAAATCTATAACAAAATTTTTTCCTATCTATGTTGAAAAACTAAAGCATTATCATGCAGTATTTAATTTTTGCATCAAAGCAGATATTAGAATTATAAATTGTCAGGTTTGAAAAGGAACTATGCAAATCATCTATATTGGGCGTGACAATTTTCACAGTGAGGTTTCAATAATATTGAAATTTCTAATCTTAGGCCTACCAAAAAGCTAAATGATAATTGTGTTTGATATTTCTTATTTCTTTGATAAGATTCAAGTTTTACCTAACCCATTCAGCAAAGACCTGAGAAGTCTCTGTGTTCTAATTATACCTCAGTCCTTTTATCTTAATGCTCTTGCAGATTCAATTCTATACTTTAATCATGGCTGTTGTCATACTTTCTGAGTTATTTGCTTGCTTCTATAGTTGTTTTACCAACTAGATAGTGAGTAGCTAATATCAGCAATCACATCTTACACATCATTATGTCCTTAATACTAATACCTATGTAAATAGGTGCTCAATAAATGTTTGTCAAATCAATAAATAAATGCATCAAAAATGTATACATTAAATGATCAGTGAATAAGTGAAGAAGAAAGAAGAAGAGAAGAAAGGAAATCAGATGTTCTTTTCTCTTAAGAAACTGAATAAGTGGGGCGCCTGGGTGGCTCAGTTGGTTAAGCGACTGCCTTCGGCTCAGGTCATGATCCTGGAGTCCCGGGATTGAGTCCCGCATCGGGCTCCCCGCTCGGCAGGGAGTCTGCTTCTCCCTCTGACCCTCTCCCCTCTCATGCTCTCTCTCTATCTCATTCTCTCTTTCAAATAAATAAATAAAATCTTAAAAAAAAAAAACTCAAAAAAAGAAACTGAATAAGTGAATTAAAATAATGCCATTACCTTCTTTAAAATATGGATATACTATGCAGTTATTAATTAAATACATGTTTCATTTACCTGAATATTGATTTGCTCAAATAATGCAAATCACAGAGTTTGGGCCTTATCACATATTTATTTTTACCCTAGATTTAGCTAAGCCATGATAAAATTAAAGTCAAAGATAAAATAAAACTAAGAGCCCAATACTAATCCTTAGTAAATTAAGATTTCGTGTCCAGAAATTGCTTTTAAGGTATCTTCTATTAAACATGGTCTTATAGTTTTGGGCGTATCTTAAATATGGTTTTCATGCATTTTATCACTGCTAAGAATATTTTATTATGTCAACTAAATCAAACTCCCTATGATATAGAAATGCTACTGTAAATTTAATTTAAAAATCAAAATGATATGGTAATTGAAAGGCAAATATTGAAAAGACAAAATATCAAAACCAGAACTATTTGTTCTCAGCAATAAAATATGACTTAAGAATTCTTAACATCTTGAAAAATTATCAATTATTACTTAGTCTTATAGTGGCCTAAGGAAGAAATAGATTCAAAATACAATACATAGGTACCACAACCATCTTTCTTAGCTAATAGCTATGAAAAATGGAAAATGTGTCCAAAGTACACCTTCCTGTCCATTTTCGTTTGTCTTCATCTTTTCTCTATAATTCTCTTTCTTTTTAACATGTCATAAAAAAAAAAACTATGAGTACAGATGACACAATATTTCACATGTATACGAACAACCATTTCTTCTTAATGTAGGTCTCGACAGCTAGATTGGTACCATATGTACCTGTACCCTAGGCCACTAGTCATTGGTTCAGGATGGTAATGTTGATCAAGTGTAGCCAATAAGAGACACTCATATTTTATAAAATAATGTGGATAGTAGATAGAAATGGATTTTGTTTCAAGTGGTCTTACTTGGCAAATATAAAGTATTGGTAATCTTACATTAGCCCACAGATTTTTGTTTTCTTAGAAAATGTCTGGTCTGTGAAATCCAACATTATAGAAATTACCTATCCAGTTTAGTGTGGAGGGACAGTCTTTATGAGTGAGAAAATAAGAGGTTAAAACCAGACCTAGGGCTGTGATGGTTACTTTTATTTATCAACTTAACTGGGCCGGGCCGCAGAAGTGCCCAGATTAAACATTCTTTCTGGGAGTGTCTCTGGATGAGATTAACATTTGAATCAATAGACTAAATAAAGCAGACTGCTCTCCTCAAAGCAACCCATATGGGTGGGGCTCATCCAATCCTCTGAGGGCTTAAATAGAATAAAAAGGCAGAGAAACGGAGATTTCACTCTCTGCTTGTTTATGGCGCTGTGACATTGTTCCTCTCATACCCTTACACTCAGACTAGAATTTACACCATCAGTTCCTTATGTGCTCAGGTTCTTAGGCCTTTGGACTTAGACTGGAACTATGCCATCAGCTTTTCTACACCTTCAGTTTCCAGAGGGTAGATCGTGGGCCTTCTCAGCCCCTCCATAATTTCATGAGCCAATTCCTTATAATAAATTTCTATATGTAAATGCATATATGTACATACATATATGTGTATATATATAATTTATATTTGAATTTGCTCTATTTCAGTGGAAAATGTTGACTAACACAAGGGTAAAGTGTTTAACAAGCCATCAGTGACAAGTTTGGTTATATGATAGATTAAGTGCCCTTTCTTTGACTGGACTGATTACCAATTATAATATTGCTCTTAATTATTTCAAGTTGAAAATAACCAACTCTTACAACAAACCTAACTAAGTTGGGAAGTAATTGGACTTTCATAATAAATCATCATTGAGCATAATGATGACAATAATAACAAATATATTACTGTACCAACAAAGCATTTTCCTATACATGATATTGTGCATATGGTTCTCACTGTACAGCAAGCAAAAAACAAACAAATGGCAAAGGAAACTTAGGTGTTAGTAATTCCAAGGGCTAGGGGTGTGATTCACTGGGTCAAAAAGATGAGTTGGTGATCATCTGGCATCATGCATGGCTAGGAATAATCTGAAAAATTACCCATAAAGAACCTCACAATTAGAATTCTAAGGGCGTATTCTAGTCCTCTATATTAGCCTTTGAACCTGCAATAATTTTCATCTAAGATAGTTAGGGAGCATGCAGTAATACTAAGTACTGAGCTAGATGAGGAATGGGAAGTACTCTAAGGAGTAAGTCCAGTTTGTACTTTGAAGGCTCCTGCCTAGGGGAGACTGCCATGCAATGCTTCTCTGAGCAACCACTGTGTATCTTGGCAGGTTATCAAGAGAGAAATTAAATGAATTATACTTTTGCTATTAACTGGGTTGGGGATGGAAGTCACGATTTTGGAAGGAAAATACTAAAATTTAGAGATTATTCATTTTCTCTTAGATCGAGAAATTGTCACAATGAAGAGACAATTTTACACATATATTTCATTACAGAAGTAGTGGTTATAATGAGAAACATTTCACATACAGTGTGGTGATGTGTAATCTGCAATCACCTATAACGTGCAGCCCTACACAGTCCTATTTCATTGGGATACATGCTGAGCAGAGGTTAGGCTGGGTCAAACTCTATTTATAGAGGAAAGATCACTGGACTGGGCATCAGAAGTCTGCATTATTCTATCCTCGTTTACTCATGAGGAAAATGAGAGTGCATGTTCTTTCACCTGAATTTTATGGAAGTTGAGACTCCAAATGTGATGGTTTACATTATAAAATGATGTTATACAAATGTCTAATAATATGAGAGGAAGAGGAGAAAGGGTCATGGAAGGAAAGAAGAAAAGAGATGGGGATGAACGACCAAAAATATGACAATGGAGAAATAATATGAAGATGGGATGTGAGAATATGTGGTGGCATCCTAACTACCTAGAAATGGACTTCTTCCATAAAACGTGTGTATAGGTCTTTCTCCTCCACAAACCTGTCAAAATATTTATGATTTCTGTTTCCTTCATTCTTTCAGATGGGACTTGGAAAGACCCTGTTAAAACAGAATCACTGATCTCTGAGGAAGGGTACACAAAGCAGTTACCGGCTGCCAAGAGTGCGACACAAACGTGTTGACAAGACTCGACAGGCACTCTGCTAAGAAGGCCCTGAGAAAACAGGAAGCGGCAGATTTTTTTTTTTTTTTTTAAACAAAGATGGGACAAGCTGAGGATGCACTTAGGCTGATGGCGAGAAGAGTGTTTCTTGAACTTTAAAGTACACAGGCATCAGCTAGGGACCTTGTTAAAATGTGATTCTGATTCAGGACGTCCAGGGAGGGGCCTGAGATTCTGCATTTCTAATAAGCTCTGAGTGATGCTGAAGCTATTGGTTCTCAAATCGTATTTTGAAGATAAAGAATATGCCATTTGGGGAAGGATCCATTCTTCTTTCTTTTTTAAGATTTTATTCATTTATTTGAGAAAGAGAGGATGAGAGAGAGAGAGAGAGCACAAGAGGCTGGAGGGTCAGAGGGAGAAGCAGACTCCCCACTGAGCAGGGAGCCCGATGCGGGACTCGATCATGGGAGTCCAGGATCATGACCTGAGCCGAAGGCAGACGCTTAACCAACTGAGCCACCCAGGCACCTGAAGAAGGATCCATTCTTAAGCCAAGCTGAAGTGTCAAAGAGAAGACCCCCAAATGGCTGGAAAGTATCATAATACATTAAGAATTGAGACAAAAAATAACTCAAAGAAAAGGGGGGTGTACTGAGAAAAATTACATTTTAAGCTGAATGCTTGAGAAGAAAAACTTTATCCACCATTCAATACTTAATTGCCCATCACGCAATACAAATGCTAAAGATACTATGGTGCGCACACACACAAAAGATTTATCCTCAGTGAAGTGCAGCCTAGTTAGAGCCTAGTAGAGAGCTAATCAGTTATCAAAACCACCAGAGAAGAAATGACAGCAAGCTATAATTTAAAGCAGTGGTTCTCAAAGTGTGGTTCCAGGTGAGCAACATCAGTGTCACACGAGAACTTGTCTGAAATATAAATTCTCTGGCCTTATACCACATCAACTAGATCCAAAAGTCTAGGGGTGGGATCCACCACTGGGTACATTAACAAGCCCCCCATGTGATCTGAATGCACACTAAAGTTTGAGAAACAGTAATCTAAAGGAAGTGTAGAAGTTACCCCACAGAGGACAGAGGGTAGGGAGGGTTAGCTTGAGAAAGGTGAGAAGGTGTACTTCGTTCACGAGACAGAAAGAGGTGGTGGGTGGGTTATGAAGTGGCAGCCCGGAGAATGAATTTCTTCACAGTCCTATCTTCCTTAGCTAGCAGAAAAAAAATCAAGTTTAATTTGAATGAATAAGAGGAACATGATCTTCCTGCATTTACACCATTAGCTTGGCCCCCAAAGGCCTTCGGTTTTGCAACCTTGGCCAAATCATCACAGGAGAAGTAGCTGAGAAGTCATACCCAGCTCTTTAGTGCAGTAGTTCTTAGCATGGCTACCTATTAGAATTACCCAAGGAGCTCAACAATATAAGATGCAGGAGGTAAACCCAGAACAATTAAACTGGATCTCTGGGGTTGGATCTAGGCATCGGATTTTTTAAAGTTCCCCAGGCTGTTCTAATGTGCAGCAAGAGTTGATTGAGCACCACTCAGTTTGGGGAAAAAAAAAAAGTCAGCAAAATCATGGTTCTGGTAGATTTTCTCTGATGATGCTTAAAGCAGCAAAGAATACAGGAATGACCATTTTGGTTTTCTTGTTCAAGGCCCTTTTGTTCCCACTGGAAGGTTTTCTGTTAAACTGTAGATTCATTTTCATGAGCAGAATGAATGATGGATCTCTACAAATAACAGTAATGCAAACTCTGTGCTTTCATGGAAAACTATGCCTTGTTTGGAGAACACCCTTTCTTCTAGGTGATCTGATTCTGGTTTTGTGGAGACCTTGTCCCTTCATTGCCTCTGAGCTATCTGAGTTGTAGAAAACCGATAGCAGTGGGAAGTAATTCTTGGCTAAAGACATGCAAATATATTCTGTCCGTCGGAGGTTCAACCGACTACCCTTCCCTGGAGGCAATTTTGCATCCATTTACAGTACATTTCAATATTCCTGATCTACAAATGTGTCTGTTCTTTGGATTTTCCTCTGAACTGGTTATAACATTTCTTTGGTTCCTTCATTAATAATTAGTTAAATAAAAATTTTAATGGGTTCATTTTATATCTATATGAGAGTCATAATTTTACCTTTCTTGAAAAACTATATTTTGACACAACCTTGACTCTAAATTAGCACTGAAGACACTTGAGAAATGTGGAGGTATGATAGGGTTTCTCTATTAGGGCTAACGAAAAGCAGCAAGGGGTATTTATAATAGTCACTAACTGGGCATTTACTGCATTCTTCCCCTGGGTCTGCAAAAATTAAACTATCACGAAAGTACAATTCTAACCCCCTGCCTCCCAACTTCTCATTAGAATATACCAATTGATACAATTTTCTCATTAACCCATTCCAGTAAATTAAATCAACAACATTTCTAGAAGAAGGTCCTGTGATAACAGCATGCTTTCATTAGGGGACATAGAATACTCTTCCTCTTACTGAACATTTTTTTTGCTAATAGAGGGGGGAAAAAAATCAAAAAACAAAAACACAAATGAAAGAAAAACCAACCCCCCCAAGCCCCAGCTTTCTTTTCTCCTTCCCAACCAAAGATAGTGGATTGGGTCTAATGAATAGTTGCCAAAATATATAACACCTACAACTCTAGAGCTTTTAAGTTTCTGTAATCAGTATCATTCAATACATTTCAATTTTCCCCAAAGAAGCAATTTCTACCTTTTTTTTTAACAAATAAATAAATAATAAAGACAGTCAACCACAAATTCCAAGTGCATAATAATGGTTACGGTGAGTTTCCCTGAAACAACAGAAAACGGCACCACAGAATCATATCAGCAAATATCCCCACTCTTTATGGAAAACTACCAAACGCTGTTACAAAATCAAATAAATGGCCTATGAAAACCTTGACAGGGCCTCCAGGCAATCTCAAAGTCAAAGGGCCAATTGAGTGGATATAAAATAAGTTAAAGTCACATCTAAATACAGAATAAAACTTATTTTAAGATACATGGTTAGCTACCTTTGTTGAAAAAAAAAATGAATTATCCAAGTTCAAAAAGTGAATGTGATTTTATAATTGTAGGTGCAAGTACCTTCAGCAAGTTGAAATGTGATACAATGCACAGTTTCTATTTAGATTGTCATAAAATAAATCATTTTTTTCTAGGTTATATTGGATTTACACCAAAACTCCTGAGCTAGATGTTTTTTACTAGGTTGAAAAATAAAATAGAAATCATTTTGTTTGGTAAAAAGGAAAAAAAAAAGGCAAATAGGCACATTGTTTTGTTTTCCCCATTTAAGATTTTCAAGGGCGAGTAAGTATCAGAGTTTAAGTACTGCTAACTCACAGATATTTGTTGTCTGCATGTTATTTCTGGGTACAACTCTAGCCACAAACACACAATCCTTTCTGATGTCACTTGGGCTACCTTACAAAAAGCAATCTCCAGCAACCTCCACCTACACTGAGAAACTCCACATTTCATGATGTGGTTTTATTTTCTAAGACCATTTCTTATAATTTCATGCAGTAATTTAGGTGATTGCCATGCACATATATTAAACCTAAATGCTTTCTTTTGAAAAGTAACATTCTGCTACACTGAATCCTTCCATTTCTAGCCAGAAAAACTGAGTTTTAATAGCATCTGCTTTAAATTATAGTTTGGATTTCCTTTTTCCTTTCTAATACAATAGACGAGTATTTTTTTTTTCCCCTAGTGTATTTTTAGACCTATCATACCTTCATTTGGTCACTTCATCATGGTGACAATTATTAGAACTTTCTCTCTCTCTTTTTTTTTAAGTCATTTCTCTCAACACTGTTGTGGAGACTGAGGACCTCTGGGGCTCTGATTATCACACAGCTCCCCTGGAGTCAAGATGAAGACACTGCCACATGCCCAGCAATGACCACTGTCTTGCTGAGCTGTCCCAAAGAAGCATCAGATGGCCAACTCAGCCTCGCCTCCCAGAGCAGTTAGAAGGATTAAGAAGATAATGCCATTGGGGCACCTGAGTGGCTCAGTTGTTGAGCGTCTGCCTTTGGCTCAGGTCACGATCCCAGGGTCCTGGGATCGAGCCCCACATAGGGCTCCCTGCTCCGTGGGAAGCCTGCTTCTCCCTCTCCCACTCCCCCTGCTTGTGTTCCCTCTCTCGCTGTGTCTCTCTCTGTCAAATAAATAAATAAAATCTTTAAAAAAAAAAAAAGAAGATAATGCCATCAAAAGACTTGCACCTTCTCAGCAGAGCCATCTTTAGAAAATGAAAAAAGAAAATTCAGGCAGCTAAGAAAGGAAGAACGAGAGGTAGCCTGGTATGCTTTGAACTGAGGCAGACAGAAAACAAAGCACAGTTCCAACAGGACTTCCGGAAACAAGAGGAAAAGCTCCCCTCACCCTCTTTAAGCTCTTCCTATCCTCCCCATGTCCAAAAAACATTTTGTACAGTACCCGATGTGGGGAAATCCGGGCTTGAAATGTTTTCTGTCTCCAGTGCCTTTATTTGTGTTCTCATGGATGTAATTTTTAAGTTACATATTGTCTGATGGTCTTTGGATCAAATAACTCTAGAAAGGAGAATTGTGACCTCCATCCAAAACTCTCTCTCAAGGTCACAAAACTGCTTTCCTCTATCACACATACACACACATACACACACACAAACACATTACTTAAGCATTTTTTTGCCATTGATGTTAATGGGTAAAATGTGAATAATAATATTTATCTCATCATCTCATAGGATTGTTATGAGTTATGATCTGTAAAGCTCTTAGAAAAACAATCTGGTGCATGGTAAGCACTATACCTATTTTTTAAATAAGTAAATTACATAAATAGGTATTTTCTCCAAATGTCTGCTCTTAAAGTTAAATGATACCAAAATTCTAAGATGAAAAATTTTCTATTCAAAATATGTTCATAGATGGTTAGAATGTTAGATGCTAACAGAGAGGGAGCTGGGCTGTATCATTTTTGATATTCTTTATAAAATAGGGTAAATTTGAATGTGGCCCCAGTCCTTGGGAAAGAATTTACAAATGTCCAGCTGTCCACTCAACCAGAAAAGGTATCCATTAAGAAGTATACCAGTGATTTAAAAGTTAAATATAAATATTTGCTTCTCCACTAACCACTAAACATAGATCCTCATCGAGAAAGGTGCATAGAGATCCCATGAAAATAAACTTACTAAAAGTTAACTCAAAATCAATTAATTATTCACTATCAACTTGTGGCAGCTTTAATGCAAGCTGCTTTAAATACATTTGCTCATTTGGTCCACCTTCATTTCAAAGATGAGGAAACTAAAACTAAAGGAGTGAGCTTAATATATTTTGACACACCCCTGATGTCAAGTGCTTTTCACTTACTTACAAACTTGGTCTTCACAGCAACCCCTAGCGACAGAACAGTGCACTCTTTTAACTCCAAGAAGTCACTTAGCTAGGAACTGGTAGAGTCCACATTTTAGTCTCCGAGACTCCAATGATTATGGTATTTAAACCACAACATATACTTGACCACAGCCCTAGGAATGCAAAGAACCAGATTCAGCCTTCACTCATAGCAACTCAGTTAATCCCTTGGAGTCTCAGCTCTTCATCAGCAAAATGAGATTAACATACCCCAGGACCTCAAGGGGCCTTTGTAGCGCTAATGTTCTGTAACTGTTAGAAAACAAAATCTCTGACCAGAACCCTTCCTGAGTAAAACAGTGAAGCAGTGAACAGTGCTATTGAGTACCTTTTCCACCAACTTCCCTACAGATTCCTGGCCCACATTTCTCCACGATATCCACTTTGTTTATAACCATTTTATGAGGCACTGGGCTCTTCTATGCGGCTTGAGTGTGTTCAAGACCTCTACTTTACATATTAAGTAACATTCTTGAAAAATTTCAAAATCTATCAGGCAGCCAATACAGGCTTTAGAATTCCAATTAACCAGTGTTGGCTTGCTCACCAAATGGTGTAGCAGAAAAGAGATAGGAAAGAGATTTCACGTGAGCGTATGAAAGGCTGTGACCACACATGGATCATTTACACCATCAGCTTTGACTGCTCCATCTGGCTCCAACCTAGCAATAGACCAATGCCAATGCATTCATCTGGAACATCCTGCAGCATGCACACATACCTTAAGTGACTCTAGTAAAGTAGTTTTACCATATTCTTGGACTTCTCCATACTCACTTTGGACTGCCACATTCACATAGCCTTTCCTTTCTGCTCCTTCAGTACCTGTGCCTATGCTCAAGACCACCACCTTCCCCCAACTACTCTTTTGTCATTTCTTTTCTTTCTGATTCTTCACAAGCTATTGGGATGGCAAAAATGCACTGAGAATTTACAGCACAGATGTCCTTGAAATAAATCAGAAGGATATGATGGATTGTGGCAAGCATTCTTAGGGCTACAGTTTAAACCAAGAGGATAAACTTGTGGCACCTGTTCCAAACACCTGCAGGAATCTTTTGTTTACACACTGTTTTTAAAAGATTCAAATTAGTGGCCACCATTTCAAAGCCTGGAATTTTCTTATTAAGATTTGCATTTCTAGCTTTCCATGGAGAATCAGAGGATTTAGCCACAATGGGCCCATTTGCCCAGGGCTAACTAATAGCTTCCTTTTTCACAAGGATGTGTACTCTCCTGTTGCCGTTGATCATACTACCCCCTACTGCTTTCATACCTCACCTGCTTTTTTGGTAATGATACCTACTTATATCCTAGGCCTTTGAGTTTTGAATCTAGACATAAAGCCTACTTTCTCAACCCAATCACCCATTCCACAGTCCCCTATAATCTAGATTTAAGCATGCTTCTGTCCAACCTCCATTGACCCGAGAAGACATCATGCAAGTGGAGTAAGAGGAAAAAAAGCTAGTCAAGAAATAGGGTGATAACAAGGCAGGGAGAGAATAAGGTTTAAACTTAGAGAAGGATGTTGGCACAGGAACACTATAGCATAGTGGTTAGAAAACAGAATTCAAATCAGGCGACTGTCACTTGCTGGATGGAATTTGTGAACTATTTGTTAATTTGTACTTTTCTGGGTCCGAGTACTCTCAATGGGGAAAAAAAATGTTGCAAATACTACCTCACTTTTAGGGTTAGAGTATAAGGATTGAAGGCAATGCTGAGCACAGCGCCCAACACATGGACGGTTTATCACTGGAAACTCATTAAGTGTATGTGAGAAGGTAACTGGAAAATAGTCCCCACAATTCCTCATGGCCAGTTAGCAAATTAGGAAAAGAAGGGGAAATAGAGCATGAGCATGATACAGAACCATTCACTATGCGAATCTTTTAAGAGGGTCAATGAATGAAACTTAAGTAAAAGTTTATAAGACTGTGATGGGATTTATGGAAGAGGTGGACATGTGAAGTGCTGAAAGCCTAAACACTACTAACAGGAATGGTTTTGCAAAAGCAATTATTATCTTAAGTATGAAAGGTCAGTTGGACAGAAAAAATAAACACATATAATAGATATAAGCAAACTATACACGTGGCTCAATCTTTATGATACCTTTGTGGGAGAAAGAGAAAGGAACCGAAGGTAAATTAGAGCTCTCTAGATACCTCCACCCCTGAGGCCCTGAGTTTCCTAAGTTAATTGGCATGGGGTAAGCAGATTTTAATAGCCATTCAGAGAGATTCACTCTGCTACTTAAAATGCTAGGTTGCTCTTAATCAAAAAGACTCTTTTGATCTTGAGTGATCAAGATATTCCCAGAGAATGCCTTTGTGGGTGGGATTGGGGGATATAATGACCCACTTGGAGACAATGATGTAAAGAAAAAAAAGGATATGGCTTTCTCGAGTCATTTACTTACTGACAGGGTTGCCCTCCACAGAAAATTTTACAAGGTCCCTCACCTACCATAAGCCTACGTCAAAACCCTCCCTCCTTTAGGACTCCCAAAAAAGGCAAAATCTGAGAATTAATTAAGGGGCAACCTACACCACTCAGGATGGAAAAGAAAATTCCCTGTCCACCCCATTTTCATACCTTTGCTTAAACAGACCCTTCAGCTAAAATGGCATTCTCTTCCCTGCTTGGCAAATTCTATTTGCGTTTGGAGACCTAGCTACCTAATCAAGGCTTCTCAAATACCTGTGAGAAACTTAATCATTCTATTTTAAGTCTTCTCAGCAATTTTTAATAGTTTCTACTAAAACATTTATTGAACTATCTTTATCCTCTACTAGATGATAAATTCCTCAAGGATAAGTGCCACACTTAATCATTTTTTCATTTCCAGTGCCTAGAATATTCCTTGGGATATAGTAGGTACTCAGTTAATAGAATCTGAGCACCTTCCTTTAGAGACTTGTCATTACTTATATTGTGTATATGTGGGGGGAGGGCTATAGTTTCACAGATAAAATAACCAGCACTTCAAAGGAGTCACCTAACTATAAAAACTCTGTGAGTAACAACAGAAAGCTATAGAGACACACCAATAACCATCCAGCATTTTCTCTGACACTGAAATGATAAAATGGTGAGCAGGAAAGCTATTCTGCTTATTGAAATATGTTCACACAAACTATAAACAGAAATAATTCTTATTCATCCATTCATTTATTCATTCAATAAATATTTATTTAGTGAACACCTAACAGCATCAGGCAGTGTTCTAGGGACTGAACAGAACATGACAATCCCCTATTTCAAAGTGATTTCCTTCTGGTAGGGGAAACCATAAACTAATAAATAAAACAAGTAATTTCCTAGTGTAATAAGTGTTATCTGATGTTTGAGCTGATCCCTGAAGAACAGCAAGCAGACAAACATGCAAAATTCTGGAGAAGTGTTGTTCTAGATGGAGGAAATGGCCGTGCAGGGGCTCTCAATGCGAATTAAACATGGTGTGTTGGAGAAATAGAGAAAAGGCCAGCATCATGAATGAGGGGCAAAGTGGAGAAGGAAGGAACACCTGTATCAGACCCGGCACCGGTGGAAAGATGTGCATTTTCTCCAAGTGCTAATGGAGCAATGTGAAGTGGAGAGTAGCAGGGTTTGGTTTCTAGTTTTGTACATTTCTTGTATAAAAGTTTTATTGGTTTCTCGTGCATCTCTATGGGGAAACAGACTGCAGGGGAGGAAGAGTGGAAACACACAGTCCCTCGGGAGGCTATTGTGGTAATCCACTTGGGGATGACATTTGATTGCTGGTTGGTGTGCTCTGTGGAACCCAGACAGAATCTGTGTTAATTACAAGAAAGTCACCCAGTTCTCATCAACAGTGTCTTCAAGGGAGAACGCAAACTATTACAGTTAGGAATTTCACCAAACAACCTCCCTCAACCATCCCTTATATAAAAAAGGTATATGGCTTAAACACCTTGAATGAGTGGAGGGATTGTTTTTAGGCCACTTTGGTTTTTACTCTTATCTAAAAAATACTGAAGCAAATATATGGTGTTGCCAAAGCATCTAATTAAAATGGGAACATTTCTGAGTGCACTTTTGTAATGCATCAGCTTTAATTCAGAGTCAGATTTGGATTAACAAGAAAATGTGTTGATTCCTTATTTTATACATGAAGAGGCTGGCAACTAAGAAGAAAGTGGGTAGACCATTTACTCTGGGAGCTAGAAAAGCAGTGGCCCCTCTGAGACTCAACATTAAACTAGAGACTAGTGGAGACAGGCGTTAAAGCCAAATGCAGTTCCAGAGTTTGATTACTTACATAATGGAACCTCTCCAATTTAAAGAGGGCATAGGGCATGATTCTAGTGCAGCCCCTTCATTTCGTAGATGAGAAAGAAGGTGTGAAGATGGTAGTTCCCTTGAAAAAATAAACTGGGGTGCATCCGGGTGGCTCAGTCGTTAAGCATCTGCCTTCGGCTCAGGTCATGATCTCAATCCCATGACCTGGGATCAAGCTCTGCATTGGGCTCCCTGCTCAGCGGGAAGCCTGCTTCTCCCTTTCCCACTCCCCCTACTTGTGTTCCCTCTCTTGCTGTGTCTCTCTCTGTCAAATAAATAAATAAAATCTTTTTTAAAACAAAAAAAAAAGAATAAACTGGGCCTTTGCCTCTTAGTTGATTAGTTCCAGTGAACATAGAGCCTTTATGAAGACCAAATCGTTGCTCCTGTACCATGAAGACATGCAAAGGAAGGTAGAGAAAGACTGTTTAATTGAGATATTTAAGAGAATGTATGCTTTTTTCTCAAGACTGATCCAGCAAAGGATTTGATGAAATTGTCTCTTATGTGTTTATTAACTGCAGAATACATAGAGCTCTGAAAGTCAAGCAGTTAATAGCGATGATTATAAAAGTAGTATATGTAGTAGTTCAAGGAGTTATCACATGTTTAACTGTGGTAGGGGTCTTTTATGCTTTGACTCACTTAGTACTCACAACCACCCCATGAACAAAGCACTTCTTTATTCCAGTTTTACAGAATAATAAACTGAAGCTCAGAGATGGTAAACAAATTGCCCAAAGTCACAGAGTAAATGGTGTAGTCAGGGTTTGAATCCGAGCCATCTGACTCTAAGCAAGGATCAGTAAACTGAAGCCTATTGGTCAAATCAAGCCCACTATTTAACTATATAAAGTTTTTATTCTAAGAATTATTTATTTGCAAGAAAGAGAGAGAGAGAGCAAGCAGGAAGAGGGGCCGAGGGAGAGGGAGACAGAGAATCCTTAGCAGATTCCCTGGGGGGCTCCATCTCAGGATCCTGAGATCAGGATCTGAGCCAAAAATCAAGAGTCTGACACTCAACCCACTGAGCCACCCAGGCACCCCATTTATTTATTTATTTATTTATTTATTTATTTATTTATTTATTGACATTCTATTTATTTTTTAAGATTTTATTTATTCATTTGACAGAGACAGACACAGCGAGAGAGGGAACACAAGCAGGGGGAGTGGGAGAGGGAGAAGCAGGCTTCCCGTAGAGCAGGGAGCCCGATGCAGGGAATTGATCCCAAGACCCTGGGACCATGACCTGAGCCGAAGGCAGATGCTTAACGACTGAGCCACCCAGGCGCCCCCAGGCACCCCATTTAAAGAGAAAGTGTCATTGGAACACAGCCACACTCATTTTGCCCTCTAATGCCATGGCTGCTTCCATACTAAAATGGCAGAGTTAAGTAACTGCAATAGGGATCAGACTGTTGGCAAAGCCAAAAATATTTACTACCTGGCCCTTAAAGAAAAAGTATACTGACCTAAATCCTGTACCCTTAACATTCTTCAGGAATGTTTACTGAGTGGAGCACCTGGGTGGCTCAGTCAGTTAAGCCTCTTCCTTCAGCTCAGGTCATGATCCCAGGGTCCTGGGATCGAGCCCTGCATTGGGCTCCCTGCTCAGTAGGGAGTCAGCTTCCTCTCCCCCAACCCCTCCTCTGTTCTCTCTCTCTCTCTCTCTTGCTTACTCTCTCACAAATAAATAAAATCTGTTTTTAAAAAAAGAATGTTTACTGGGGGCGGAGCAAGATGGCAGAGGAGTAGGAGACCTGGATTTCGTCTGGTCTCAGGAATTCAGCTGAATAGGAATCAAACCATTCTGAACACCTATGAACTCAACAGGAGATCGAAGAAGAGAGTAGCAACAACTCTCTGAACAGAGAAGCAACCACTTACTAGAAGGTAGGACGTGCAGAGAAGTGAATCCGAGGCAATATTCGGGAGGAGAGGCGGCAGGGGAGGCGACCTCCATTGGCCACTACCGGCAAGTGATAGAGCCACGGAGCACAAAATCGGAACTTTTAGAAGTCAGCTCTGCTGAGGGACATCACTCCAGTGGCTAAGCGGGAGGTGGAAACCTCGCGGTACAGTGTGGACGCAGGACCCTCGGGGTTACAGAAAGACCAGGGGTACCTGAGTGAGGCAGAGCTCCCTGGTATCGGAGTGGAGAAGCCGGCTGCAGAGACAGAGCCAAGGCATGGGCTCTCATCTCGGGGTTGCCATAAACTGTGATCCGCGGCCCACTCAGGCCACTGCTCCTCCAGCAGGGACCCAACAAAGGGCAGAGCTGGGGAGACTCCCCTCCCTCCCCCAGGAAGAGCGGGACGGGAGCACACCGCAGGGATCTGCTGGGTTTGGAGACTCCACATGGGGTCCTGCGCCAGAGATAGAAACGCTCGGTCACAGGCCGGGTGAGCCCGGAGTGCGGCCGGAGACCGGGGAGACGGGAGTGATTGACTGCTTTTCTCTGGGGGTGCACTGAGGAGTGGGGCCCCAGGTTCTCAGCTCCTCCGGGCAGAGAATGGGAGGCCACCATTTTCACCCTGGTCCTCCAAAGCTGTGCCGAGAGCTTGCAGGGAACAAAAGCTCCTGAAGAGCAAACCCAAGCAGCTTGCGTAGCCCGGACCGACAAGGACGGGGCAATTCTGCCTCTGGCAAACACATTTGGGAACCACAGCAACAGGCCCTGCCCCCAGAAGATCAGCATGAACAGCCAGCAAGCCAAGACCAAGTTTACCAATCAAGGAGAATGGGAGAACTCCAGTGCTAGGGGAATACTGCACATAGAATTCATGGCTTTTTTACCATGATTCATTTGCTTTATAAAGTTAATTTTTTTAACTGGTTTTTTTTTGAATTTTTCTTTTTCCCTTTTTCAACCAACATCTTATCAATACCTTTTTTAAAAAAACTTTTTATTTTTCATTTTTAGAGTCATATTTTATCCCTTCATAGTAGTTACCCTTATTTTTGGCATATATATATAAGTTCTTCTCTCTTTAAAATTTTGATATACAGTTTCTTCTCACAGATCAAAATATACCCTAAATCACTAGTGTATGGCTTTGTTCTAGTCTCCTGCCTGATCACAGTCTCTCCCATTTTTTTTCTTTTTTTTTAAATCTTCTTTCTTCTTTCAAACAACTTCTTATCAATTCTGTTTATAAAATCTTTCATAAGTTTCATTTTTACAATCATCGTCCATCCCTTCATTCTATCAACCCTTATTTTGTACACATATAAGTCTTTCTTCCTTTAAAATTTTAGGAAGCACTTTCTTCCAACAGACCAAAACACACCCAAAATCTAGTGTGTGGCACTGATCTATGCACTAGCCTGATCATATTTGATCATATTCTGTTTTTTTGTTTTGTTTTGTTCTGTTTTTGTTTGTTTTTATCTTTTTCTTTTTCTTTTTTTTTCTCTTTCTTTTTTCTTTCTTTCCCTTTCTTTTCCCCTGCTCTCAGGTCTTTTCTGATTTGTATAGAGTATATTTGCTGGGGATGTTGTTAACCTGTTAGCATTTTGTTCTCTCATTTATCTGTTCTCCTCTGGACAAAACGACAAGACAAAAAAACTCACCTCAGCAAAAAGAACAAGAGGTAGTACCGTCTGCCACGGACCTACTCAATACTGACATTAGTATGATGTCAGACTTAGAGTTCAGAATCATGACTTTAAAGATCCTAGCTGGGCTTAAAAAAAGTGTGGAAGTTATTAGAGAAACCCTTTCTATAGTTCTATAGAAAAGAACTATAATCTAACCAAGTCGAAATCAAAAAGGCTATTAATGAGGTGCAATCAAAAATGGGGGCACTAACTGCTAGGATAAATGAGGCAGAAGAGAGAATCAGCGATATAGAAGACCAAATGATGGAAAATAAAGAGGCTGAGAAAAAGAGAGAGAAACAACTACAGGATCACGAGGGCAGAATTCAAGAGATAACCGATACGATAAGATGAAACAACATTAGAATAATTGGGATCCCAGAAAAAGAAGAAAGAGAGAGAGGGGCAGAAGGACTATTGGAGCAAATTATAGCAGAGAACTTCCCTAATGTGGGGAAGGAAACAGGCATCAAAATCCAGGAGGCACAGAGAACCCCCTCTCAAAATCAATAAAAATAGGTCAACACCCTGACATCTAATAGTAAAACTTACGAGTCTCAGAGACAAAGAGAAAATCCTGAAAGCAGCTCGGGAGAAGAGAGATGTAACCTACAATGGTAGAAACATAAGATTGGCAACAGACCTATCCACAGAGACCTGGAAGGCCAGAAAGGACTGGCATGATATCTTTAGAGCAGTAAATGAGAAAAATATGCAGCCAAGAATACTATATCCAGCAAGGCTGTCATTGAAAAAAGAAGGAGAGGTAAAAAGCTTTCAGGACAAACAAAAACTAAAGGAATTTGCAAACACAAAACCAGCCCTAAAAGAAATATTGAAACGGGTCCTCTAAGCAAAGAGAGAGCCTAAAAGCAGCATAGATCAGAAAGGAACACAGACAATATACAGACACAGTTAACTTACAGGCAATACAATGGCACTAAATTCATATGTTTCAATAGTTACCCTGAATGTAAATGGGCTCAATGTCCCAATCAAAAGACACAGGCTATCAGACTGGATAAAAAAACAAGACCCATCTATATGCTGTCTGCAAGAGACTCATTTTAGACCCAAAGACACCCGCACATTGAAAGTGAGGGGGTGGAAAACAATTTACCATGCTAATGGACACCAAAAGAAAGTTGGGGTGGCAATTCTTATATCAGATAAATTAGATTTTAAAACAAAGACTGTAATAGGAGATGAAGAAGGACACTATATCTTACTTAAAGGGTCTATCCAACAAGAAGATCTAACAATTGTAAGTATCTATGCACCCAACATGGGAAAAGCCATTTTTATAAGGCAATTAATAACAAAAGCAAAGAAACACATTGACAACAATACAGTAATAGTGGGGGACTTTAACACCCCACTGACTGAAATGGACAGATCATCTAAGCAAAAGATCAACAAGGAAATAAAGACGTTAAATGACACACTGGACCAAACGGACTTCACAGACATATTCAGAACATTCCATCCCAAAACAACGGAATACACATTCTTTCTAGTGCCCATGGAATATTTTCTAGAATTGATCACATCCTAGGTCACAAATCAGGTCTCAACCGATACCAAAAGATTGGGCTTATTCCTTGCATATTTTCAGACCACAGTGCTTTGACACTAGAACTCAATCACAAGAGGAAAGTCGGAAAGAACTCAAATACATGAGGGCTAAAGAGCATCCTACTAAAGAATGAATGGGTCAACAAGGAAATTAAAGAAGAAATTAAAAAGTTCATGGAAACCAATGAAAATGAAAACACAACTGTTCAAAATCTTTGGGATACAGCAAAGGCAGTCCTGAGAGGAAAGTATATAGCACTACAAGCCTTTCTCAAGAAACAAGAAAGGTCTCAAATACACAACCTAACCCTACACCTAAAGGAGCTGGAGAAAGAACAGCAAATAAAGCCTAAACCCAGCAGGAGAAGAGAAATAATTAAGATCAGAGCAGAAATCAATGAAACAGAAACCAAAAGAACAGTAGAACAGATCAACAAAACTAGGAGCTGGTTCTTTGAGAGAATTAACAAGATGGATAAACCGCTGGCCAGACTTATCAAAAAGAAAAGAGAAATGACCCAAATCAACAAAATCATGAATGAATGAGGAGAGATCACAACCAACACCAAAGACATACAAATTATAAGAACATATTATGAGCAACTCTATGCCAGCAAATTAGATAACCTGGAAGAAATGGATGCATTCCTAGAGATGTATCAACTACCAAAACTGAACCAGGAAGAAACAAAAAACCTGAACAGACCTATAACCACTAAGGAAATTGAAGCAGTCATCAAAAATCTCCCAACAAACAAAAGCCCAGGGCCAGATGGCTTCCCAGGGGAATTCTATCAAACGTTTCAAGAAGAAGTAATACCTATTCTCCTGAAACTGTTCCAAAAAATAGAAATGGAAGGAAAACATCCAAACTCATTTTATGAGGCCACCATTACCTTGATCCCAAAACCAGACAAAGACCGCATCAAAAAGGAGAATTACAGACCAATATCCTTGATGAACATGGATGCCAAAATTCTCACCAAAATACTAGCCAATAGAATGCAACAGTACATTAAAAGGATTATTCACCATGACCAAGTGGGATTTATCCCTGGGCTGCAAGGTTGGTTCAACATCCGCAAATCAATCAACATGATAAAATACATTAACAAAAGAAAGAACAAGAATCATATGATCCTCTCAATAGATGCAGAAAAAGCATTTGACAAAGTACAGCATCCTTTCTTGATCCAAACTCCTCAGAGGATAGGGATAGAGGGTACATACCTCAATATCATAAAAGCCATCTATGAAAAACCTACAGCGAATATCATTCTCAATGGGGAAAAGCTCAGAGCTTTCCCCCTAAGGTCAGGAACGCGGCAGGGATGTCCACTCTCACCACTGCTATTCAACATAGTATTAGAAGTCCTAGCCACAGCAATCAGACAACAGAAAGACATCAAAGGCATCCAAATCGGCAAAGAGGAAGTCAAACTCTCACTCTTTGCAGATGATATGATACTGTATGTGGAAAACCCAAAAGACTCCACCCCAAAACTGCTAGTACTCATACAGGAATTCAGTCAAGTGGCAGGATATAAAATCAATGCACAGAAATCAGTGGCATTCCTATACACCAACAACAAGACAGAAGAGAGACAAATCAAGGAGTCGATCCCATTTACAATTGCACCCAAAACCATAAGATATCTAGGAATAAATCTAACCAAAGAGGCAAAGGATCTGTACTCAGAAAACTATAAAATACTCATGAAAGAAATTGAAGAAGACACAAAGAAATGGAAAAACGTTCCATGCTCATGGATTGGAAGAACAAACTTTGTGAAGATGGCAATGCTACCTAGAGCAATCTACACATTCAATGCAATCCCCATCAAAATACCATCCACTTTTTTCAAAGAAATGGAACAAATCACCCTAAAATTTTATGGAACCAGAAGAGACCCCGAATAGCCAGAGGAATCTTGAAAAAGAAAAGCAAAGCTGGCGGCATCACAATTCCGGACTTCCAGCTCTATTACAAAGCTGTCATCATCAAGACAGTATGCTACTGGCACCAAAACAGACACATAGATCCATGGAACAGAATCGAGAGCCCAGAAATGGACCCTCAACTCTGTGGTCAACTCATCTTTGACAAAGCAGGAAAGAACGTCCAATGGAAAAAAGACAGTCTCTTCCACAAATGGTGTTGGGAAAATTGGACAGCCACATGCAGAAGAATGAAACTGGACCATTTCCTTACACCACACACAAAAATAGACTCCAAATGGTTGAAAGACCTAAACGTGAGACAGGAGTCCATCAAAATCCTAAAGGAGAACACAGGCAGCAACCTCTTCGACCTCAGCCATAGCAACTTCTTCCTAGAAATTCGCCAAAGGCAAGGGAAGCAAGGGCAAAAATGAACTATTGGGACTTCATCAAGATAAAAAGCTTTTGCACAGGAAAACAAACAGTCCACAAAACCAAAAGACAACCGACAGAATGGGAGAAAATATTTGCAAATGACATATCAGATAAAGGGCAGTATCCAAAATCTATAAAGAACTTATCAAACTCAACACCCAAGGAACAAATAATCCAATCAAGAAATGGGCAGAAGACATGAACAGACATTCTTCCAAAGAAGACATCCAAATGGCCAACTAACACATGAAAAAGTGCTCAACATCACTCCGCATCAGGGAAACCCAAATCAAAACCTCAATGAGATACCACCTCACACCAGTCAGAATGGCTAAAATTAACAAGTCAGGAAACGACAGATGTTGGCGGGGATGCAGAGAAAGGGGAACCCTCCTACACTGTTGGTGGGAATGCAAGTTGGTGCAACCACTCTGGGAAACAGTATGGAGGTTCCTCAAACAGTTGAAAATAGAGCTACCATACGATCCAGCAATTGCACTACTGGGTATTTACCCCAAAGATACAAATGTAGGGATCCGAAGGGGTACGTGCACCGTGATGTTTATAGCAGCAATGTCCACGATAGCCAAACTATGGAAAGAGCCAAGATGTCCATCAAGAGATGAATGGATAAAGAAGAAGTGTTATATATACACAATGGAATATTATGCAGCCATCAAAAGGAATGAGATCTTGCCATTTGCAACGACGTGGATGGAACTGGAGGGGGTTATGCTGAGTGAAATAAGTCAATCAGACAAAGACATGTATCATATGACCTCGCTGATATGAGGAATTTTTAACCTGGGAAACAAACTGAGGGTTGCTGGAGTGGTGGGGGGGGGGAGGGATGGGGGGGGCTGGGTGACAGACATTGGGGAGGGTATGTGCTATGGTGAGCGCTGTGAATTGTGCAAGACTGTTGAATCACAGATCTGTACTTCTGAAACCAATAATGCAATATATGTTAAGAAAAAAAAAAAAGAAGAAGATAGCAGGAGGGGAAGAATGAAGGGGAGTAAGTCGGAGGGGGAGACGAACCATGAGAGACGATGGACTCTGAAAAACAAACTAAGGTTTCTAGAGGGGAGAGGGTTGGGGGGATGGGTTAGCCCGGTTATGGGTATTAAAGAGGGCATGTTCTGTGTGGTGCACTGGGTGTTATGCACAAACAATGAATCATGGAACACTACATCAAAAACTAATGATATATGGTGATTAACATAACAATAAAAAATTTAAAAAATAAAAGAATATTTACTGAGTGCTTACAATGTCAGGGGCACTGTTCTAGGTGTTCTGAAGGTCTAATAAAGAGAACAGATAAAGATCCTTGCCCTTGTGGAGCTCTACCCTAAAATATGCTAGGGCTCAGTGAAAAATGAAAATGGGTAACTCATTAAGACTTAATTAGAAGAAGAATACTTTCTGGATGGCAACAGCAGAGCATTACACCAAGCAAAGGGCCTTTTCTAGGCATGGGGTCCTGTAGGATTGTATAGTTTGCATGTCCATGAAGCTAGCCCTGTTCCTTCTATAGCCTTGTTGCCATGGACTATGATGCAACTGTGCCCAAGAGAGCCTGACAAAGTAATCTTGATGCATAAGGAAGGAACACTTCTTGCACCTGCTTGACCCCCTGGGATGGGGGGGAGGGGCTGTGTACCTACCTAAGTGGGTCACATCCCACAGGGGTTAACAGCATGCAAAGCTGTGTTCCTTACACTTAGCACAAACTCACTGTTCAACCTCCTTTTTAAGCAATACTTATGCAGCCATTGTTTGTTAGAGTGCATAAATGCCAAACAATTTCAGTTTTCATGTTCTGATTTAATCAATCGTTATACAATAGGATAATGAAACAACTCAATTTTTAGTTTCCATAAATATCTATTTCATGATGAACTTGAGGTGAGCATTTATAAAGCATTCTTTGAGAGGGCCATAACCCAGTGGCCAAGAAATCTTTGTGGAATCCCTTAAAGAGGCGCAGTTCATCAGTATAGTCTCTAATGGTGGGCAAATCCATTAATTCGTGTTTGAGAGGTCATTCAGGATAGTTTAAAAGCCCCACTTCCAGAATCTGAATGGCTGCACCTGAATCCTTACTCCACCACATCCTAGCACTGTGACCTGGAACAAGTTCCCTAACTGCTCTGTGACTCAGTTTCCTCAGCTATAAAATGGGAATAGAAATGGGATGCTGTGCAGATGAAATAAGTCAAAATGTATAAAATGCTAAGAACAGTATCTGGCAATGCTAAATACTATATAAGTTTGAATATTATCATCTTTATTATTATTATTATTATTATTTCCTTTCGTGGGGCTATAAGCATGAGGTCATAAATTAAAATATCTACCCAAGGCCAGTGTGAGTTAACAAGGTATTAATGTAAATGAATGAAGTTGGCATTTTAAAACAGTGTTGGGCAACATCTGAAATGAGGAATGCATGCCTATCAGAAGGGCTATCTACCACTCAGCTTAAGCTAGTTGCTGCCACGTTCAGCACTATTCCAGGGCAGCTGACTTTTTTTTTTTCTAAGAAAGAAAAACAAATAGAAATTTGAATATTTGTAAGAAATTTCCCAAATTTTCAATGTTGACAATAGCTTCAGTTTCATTTAAATGCCCTGAGTAGCTCGACCCACATCTAAGCTCATCTTCCAGCCAAATGTTTTGCACACTTGGCTTTGTAGCATCCATCAGATTCTCACAGAAGTGTGAGCCTCCCCAAAAGGGTAAGAACTCCCATTCTAGAGCATCCGTGGACCATCCACATAGCTCAGCCCTGGGCAGACCATTCTATTTAGGAAGGTCTTCTGAGAAGTGGGGGAGCTGTGTGTCCAAAAGGACTCAGTGGCAAGGGAAAGAACAGGTGAGCAGGGAAATAAAATTTGTCCTCTTTGACACAGCCATTTCTATTGCCGACACAAAAACCATCTCAGACTAGCCTTACCACACAGAGGAGCTTGGGGTTCATGCACCTGCCTTTCTAGAATGAATTCTATTCTCCCTTTCTGGTTTCCTACCTACGATCTTTCTTCCCTCTTTCACTATCAAAAGTCAACCCAGGGAAGAGTTATAATTCCCATGGATTTTTTGAGGGGCATAGGGGGCTTCACATAGAGTGGATTCCCTGTGTTCCCACCAGTTTAACCATACTATTTCTGGTAGCTGAAAAAAAAAAAAAGAGGGGGCCTTTGTCCTCTCCTAATGGAGTTTATTCATCCATTCTGGGCCTCTCACTTCAAACAGCAGAAACGAAAGAGTTAATAACTTTGATAATTTGCACTTGACTGAAGATTATCCATATGACTTTAAATGCATACAAGGGATGTAAAGGCCTTAAATCCTAGTTGCCAGGGAATATTCTGAGGAGTCACTATATTTGCAGTTTGTCTTATAGTGATTGGGTACACAGACTGAGTTCACTGGAAGGACTGACTGTTTTGGAACTGAACTGCACGGTGGCCAATGTGCTTTGGTTATTTTTGCACTGCCACCACCTGAACCAAACAGTCACCTACAATGGTTCCTGTCTTACAACAAGTATCAAAATACAAGGAGCCTAATAGCCCAATGCAGAACTTTAATGTTATTCTCTATTGTTTGCTGTAGTATAGTGATTTCAGAGCAATGATTCAAATTATTTGAGTATATGGGATTTGAAGAGCATTTAGTATTTTTTCATGAATTTTCATTATATCCCTATGCTATCTCTGTGAAAAACATAACATACCCTCCCAGGAACGCTGATACCCTAACAAAAATAACTGATGTAAGGTCAGCAATTTGAGAGAATAACTTCTCTTGACTCCTAGCCAAGTACACTTTTCTCAGGAAATGAACCATTCCCTTTTTCCTGCTTTGAAAGCATTAAAATTCTTCCTGGTTTTTCATACTTTTAATAGCCCCCTGTTGAAATGCATCAACTACGGCTACCTTCCTTTTAGTATATCATTAGTGAAGACTTAATAACACAACATTCACCTTATGTCTCCCAATTGCCTACAGAATAATATCCAAACTCCTTACCAAGCTTTAGAAGGCACTTCACAATCTAACCCAAGTCAGCCTCTCCACCATTATAAGCCTCCACCTTGACTCTGTATTTCCGTGTTAGCCACATTGATCTTCTCTCCATCCATCCAAGTTTCCCTAATTGGTTTTCTCACTCATGATCAAGTGCATTGTCTAATGCATTCATAAATGAACTAGACTTACTCCCAACTTCCTGAGTGCATGCCATGTAAGAGTTTTAAAGATATTTTCCAGTGTGCCAATTATTTTTAATTTTTTAAATATCTGTGAATGTTTAGTTTTTACATGAATCCTTACTTATCAACATGAGTTATTTCTATGGTTAAATAATATTATAAAATAAGTTCACTCTTTTATCTACTTCTAGGTCTTCTTGCCAAAATAGGAAAGAAAAAAATAAAAAAAACAATGATGTCCTCTGGTTCCCAATAATGGTCACTACCAATTACAAGGAATGATACAATCCTTTGAAGAAAACTGCATAAAGGAAGAAGAATCTTCTGATTTTTTTCCCTCTTTGTGGCTTTGATTCTTTAGGGATATCCAGTTTCAAATAAGTTTTTCCAGCAATATATACTCTCCCCTTTTACTGCAGAATATTTCACTAAGCATTTGGCCCCAAAGAATACTGTGACTAACTTCTGACCAAGAGATATGTTGAGCACAAGAGGGCCGACAACCTCCAGCCATGGCCTTAATAGGAAAGAGTGTTCCCTGGCCTTCCCATTTCCTCCTTCCTTCCCTCCATGCAGACACAGTGGTATGACATCTTGATTCTTGCAGGTGAGGGCAATGCCCTGGGCATGGTAGAGAAGACAGAATTAATTTGGGCCCCTAATGACTTGCACATAGAGTCACACTTAGTGAAACAGAGATATACTCTCTTGTGTTGTGTTATTTTTGTTCTCTCTCACACACAGCTGTATCTCTATTATAACAAATACAGAAACACAAAATCCTTGTATATTTCCACAGATTTTTCACGTGGCAAATTCAGGAAGCAACCTTATTCTAATGTGATTTGTCTAATACCAATACTTTTCATTTTGGTGATTTGTTTAGTCATGCTCTTTTTTACCTCTAAATATAACTTAATTTCCCTTGTCAGAGTCAGTTTCTATATTATTGTCCCACATTTAATTTTTAAAATCATGTAACACAATGGTTTTGAAGATAAGCATTCAAAATGCTTCCTACCCACATGTTCTAATTGTCTCTAGGCATATGGCTGATAGCACATAAAATTATTCTGTCCAATATGATACTGAGAATTCTTTTCCTCTCCCTCCTCATTTACCTTCACTCTAAGAAATGATGGAATTGTAAAAGCTAAACAAAGCCCAAAGAAAAAATGCAAAGGGATCTACAGACGGCACACTCACATTCACATCTATGCTCTAGGCCCTTTTGCTTTTACTTTCACAAGCTAGGTAAATGCCTGGAATAAAAGTACATACATTACACCTATTCACGGTGTAATGAATGGAGGGGGGTCATAAAATTGCTTTGAGAATCTCAAGAAAGTTATCCCAAACAATATACAAATAAATATACATGTACATTTAACATATAATTCAGTTAATTCACTTCAAAGACTTCTAGAAGACCATATGATTTCCAGAGTAAAATCCTAGACTTGAGACTGATATCCAGATATCCATACTCATATCTGTACCTATATGTATATCTATGTCTGTCTGTCTATCTATACTTTTCATCCCAGATTTTTAATACATTTAGTGTTTAACAAACTACTATGTTCTCTATCTGATATCTGTTTATGAATAATGATAAATGTGATAATAAAAACAATAAGATGAGCAACTGCTTGTATTGATGACCTCCCATGCCTAAGGTACTGAGCACTTTTTCTATCACTTAATCTTCAAAATAAGGTTTTTACATAGACGATTTACTCTAGATAGTGTATCTGAAACATTGAATATTTGTATCGCCGGTCAAAGGCCTCCCATAGAAAGTGACAGAGCTATTATTTGAAGCTAAAATTGTTCAATATGAAGCCAGAACTCAAAACCATCTAATTATGCTGGATAAAGCCAACCTATACAGGTTAATTTCATTCTCTATCAAATTTTTTTAATTGAAGAATTTACATGTCATAAAATGCACTGACTTTGAGTTTCAATGAGCTCTGACAAATGTGTAACCAACATAATCAAAAAAGGAGCATTTCTCTAACCCCCAAAATTCCTTTTTCAGTTAACCCACTTCCTCCAAATGTAAGCACTGTTCTGATTTTCAGCACCACATAACAGCTTTGACTGTTCAAGAATGTCACAGAAATGAAATTATTCAGTATGTTCTTTTTTGTGTCTGCCCTCCTTTTTACTGGACAGGTTTTTTAAGATCCATCCATACTGCTGTGTGTATTGGTCATTCATTCCTTTCTACTGCTGAATAGTATTCCCTCATGTGAATACAGCACAATCTGTAATATCCTTTTTGCTCTTCATGAACATCTGAGTGACTTCAAGTTTTGGTCATAATGAATAAAGCTGCTACGAATATCTATGCACAAGTCTTTAAGTGGCCCCATGCTTTCAATTTTTTAAAATAAAAACTAAGACTGAGACTGCTGGGTTATAGCCCAGGTATGAATTTAAATTCATTAGAAAATAGCAAATGTGTTTCTAAAATGACTGCCACTTTATGTTCCCACTAGTAATATGAGAGCCTATAGACAACATCAATACTGTCAGTATTTTTTTGTTTTCTTAAGTTTTAGTTTTAGTCATTCTAGTGGCTGTACAGTAGCATCTCACTGCAGTTTTATTTGGCATTCCCTTGATGATAATGGCATTGAGCACTTTTTCAAACACTTATTTCCTTTTTGTGCTTTCTTTTGTGAAGTTTTCACTAAGTCTTTGACTTTTTCTCACTGGATTCTTTGTCTTTTTATTATTGATTTGTAGGCATGCAGACATTATATATAAAAAATGAAATATATGAGATATATATATTATAATATTATATTTTTTTCCTTCTAGTTTGTAGCTTATCTTTCTGATGAGCAGAACTTTTAGTTTTGACAAAGTTTAACTTACTCATTTTTTTTCTTTTATAATTAGTGCTTTTTATGCCATATGAAATCTTTTCTTACACTAAAGTCATGCATATATACAGCTGACCCTTGAACAACATGGGGTTTAGAGGTACTGATGCCCCCGACGAGGTTGAAAATCTGCATTTGCCTTTTGACTCCCCAAAACCTCAACTGCTACTAGCCTACTATTGACCAGAAGACTTACCAATAATATAAACAGTCAATTAATATGTATTTTGCATATTATATATTATATACTGTATTATTACAGTAAAGTAAGCTAGAGAAAAGGAAATGTTACTTAAAAAAATCATAAGGAAGAAGACATTTACAGTATTATACTGTACTTACTGAAAAAAAAATCCATGTATAAGTGAACCCACACACTTCAAAACCATGTTGTTCAAGGGTTAATTATACTCTTACATATTTTTGGTTTTCCTAAAAGCTTGATAGTCTTAAGTTTTACAATTATATTTATGATTCTGATTAATTTTTATGTATGTTGAGAGATAGGGTTGAATTCTTTTTAATATAGATACATAGTTGATCAAGCATCTTAGATTAAAAAAAACTTTCTAACACTATTGAATTATCTTGGCACCTTTGTAGAAAATCAATTGACATGTGTGGATCTATTTCTGGATTCTATTATATTGCATTGGTCTATTTTTCTATTTTTATGCCAATGTGATATTGTCCTGATTACTATAGCTGGATAATAGGTCTTGAAATCTGGCATTGTAAATCCTCCAACCATGTTCTCATTTTTTCAAGACTGTTTGGGCTATGGGCTGTTCCATATCACTTGCATTTTCATAAAAACTTTAGAATTAGCCTTTACAATCTCTACACAAGAAAATCCTTCTGGGAGTCTGACTGAAATTGTACTGAATCTACAGATCAACTGGAGAACTGACATAGGGAGCTGTCTTGGATATATTCATGCCTTATTCAGACTCACAAGGCCCACAGAGTCCACAGCTGGACCAGTCTATTCATAAGAATTCAGATCAGTAAGAACCTGACAGCAGTACGCAGTCCGGTATTCCTGCTGAATGTAGTCCTTATTTCCGTACAAATGACCATCCAAGAATTACTGTCTTCGATCTACCAAGTGAGGACAGCTGAGGCAAAAGGAAACAGGATCCCCACTGTGGATGTGAGGCCTACCTTTCTTAGCCCTATGCACACAGGAGCCAATATCTCTTGTAACAATATCATAGATCTAGTTTCCAGGACTCCTGCAAGAGATATGTCAATATATAGGATTCACTTCACTAAGGGAAATCGAAAGTTAAGTCTTTCTATCAGGAATTTATATTACTTCCCAGGCAGATACTATTCTGGGATTGCATTTACCATATAGCATCTTTTTCACATTTCTAGGGGAGCAGAGCTAGAAAACTCTGTAGAAATCTAAAATTTTTTTATATCTAATAAACTTTCTCTGTAATCCAGTATCATACTCTGTTTTGATACCAAGTTCAAGTTCTCATGTAAAAAGACAAAGCCTTTTGTTAAAGATGCACTTAAGGCTGAACTAGTAATATTAAGTCTTCCTAACTATAAACAAGTTATAATTCTCCAGTTATTTATATTTCTCTTTAATTTCTCTTAGCGATGTCTTGAAATTCTCAAGGTAAAAGTTACATACCTATTTTGTTCAGTTTATTACTAAATATTTTATTATTTTGATGCTATCTCAAAAGGTACTTGCAACTTAAGAAATGTACAAATAACAAATTAATTTACTACCACTATAATTTTTATTTTCTCCATGTTATAAGGCTCTAAACACATTGCTATTATTTTGGTTTGAATATTCAACTGTAATTCAAAGAATTTAAGAATAGGATAGAAACAATGATTTCTATTTGTCCGCAGATTTACATTTCTAGTGTTCTTCATACCTTTCCAAAGATCCAAATTTCCATTAGGTATCATTCTCCTTATACATACAGAATTCTCTTTGTTGGTTCCTCCTGTGTAGGATTGTTGAGATTAATTCTCCCAACTTTCAAATTTGAGAATGTCTTTATTTTATCTTTATTTTTAAAGTATATCGTATTAGTCAAGGTTCTCCAGAGAAATAGAACAGGACCAAAAGGAGACATATACCTCTCTCTCTCTCTTGCTCTCTCTCTCTTCCACTCTCCTTCTCTCCCTCCCTCTCTCTGTCTTTCTAAATGAGCATCCAGGAATGTGTGTGTGTGTGTGGGGGGGGGTGTGGGTGTGGGTGTGTGTGGGTGTGTGTGTGTGTGTGTGTGGGTGTGGGTGTGGGTGTGGGTGTGTATAGAGAGAGAGATGACTGATTGAGAGAGAATTAAAACTTATGCGCTTGTGGAGGCTGAGAAGTCTCATGATCTGCCATCTACAAATTGGAGCCCAAAAAAGCCCATGGTGTAATTCCAGTATAAACCTGAAGGTCTGAAAACCAGGGGAGCCAATGGTATAAGTCCTAGTTCAAGATTAAAGGCCAGGGAACCAGGATCATCAATGTTTAAGAGCAGGAGAAGATCAATATCAGCTCAAGAAAAGAACAAATTTTCCCTTCTCCATCTTTTTGTTGTATTTAGGCTCTCAGTGGATTGTACAGTACCAACCCACATTGGTGAGGACAGTATTCTTTATTCAGTCCACTGATTGAAATGCTAATCTCTTCTATCTATAACCTCACAGACATACCCTGAAATAATGCTTTACCAGCTATCAAGGCATCCCTCAGCCCAGTTAAATTGACACATAAAATTAACCATCACAGATATTTCCCCTGGATATAGAACTCTAGATTTATGGCTTTTCCTTCTCTCTTTTCTTTCTTTTCTTTTCTAATTCAACATTTTAAGGATTTTTTCATTGTTTCTCACAAGAAGTAAGACATTGCTTATTCTTCTTTCCATTTTTCTGTTTCTCTTCTTTCTGCCCCCCTTCAGTAAGTTTCATTTTCTTTGGTTTTCAGCAGTGATACTATGGTGTACCTAGATATGGTTTTCTTTTCATTATATTGTATGAGGTTCAGTACAATTCTTTGATCTACAAGTTATTGTTTTTCATCATTTTAAGATATTTCTGCCATTATTTATTCTAATATGTTTTTGCCTCTTTTTACCTCCCAACCCCTTATTGGGAATCTAAATATAAATGTACACATACATATACACAACATGTGTATACACACATATGTATTTACATATATACACATATACATAGGTGTATGTATATATGTGTGTGTACATATATATATATATATATATATATATATATATATGCTATTTGATGTTATGCCACAGGTGATTGAGGTTTTGTTCAGGTTTTTCAGTCAATCTGAGCTTCAGGGATGATTGCTATTTACCTTTACTCAAGCTGATTGATCAAATATCTTATTTCCAACAAGCTGTTACTCTCATTTAATAAATATGTGACTGTGAATACTGCATTTTTCGATTCTAGATTTTCATTTAGTCATTTTTAAAGCATGTTTTACAATTCTCTTGAAAATAACGTAATACAAAATCATAGTAATATAGAAACCAGAAAATGTAGGTTTTAGAATTCAAAGTACATCTATTATTTTACCAGCCATGCATTCTCCCTTTTTTTTTGGTAACTGTACTTTTACTTTGTGGGGTGTCTATTTTATTTAGGCTCACACTGACTCAAGAGTAAAGTCCATGACCTTAGCTTAAGGCAGTCAGTGATTTACAGTCCCCTGAGCAAACTGATTGTTTTAGGTATAGGTTCATGTTTCATTCAGAACCAATGAGATATCAGAAGAATTTCTATAGGAATCCTGGGAAGGAACTTCTGATTCTTGTAGGATTTTATCCCGGGACTCTGAAAAGTCTAGAACTTCTGAAACCATTTTGCCATCATGGGATGATCAACCTCCTGAAGATGGGGCCAACACACAATGAGACAAGAGACAGCTTGAGCTAAGGAATTGAAGATGTTCCAGGTGAAATTTGATCCAGTGCATCAAGCCTCAATTTTGCCTATATTGCACGAGCCAATATACCATTTTTACCTTAAACTGATAGAGACTAGATTATTGGTTAACTCTAATACCAGCTGAATTTAGGTCAGAGCTTTGAAAATGGTGAATTATAGATTGTGTCATAAATGAGTAAAAAAAATGCTTATATCTTAATCTTTCAGGCTTTAGGAAGGCCAGAAAGGTCTGCAGCCACTGGGGTTGTTGGGATGGTTGGCTATACCCACTAACACCCTCAAAAGGTTATCCCAGCTTGTCATGGGCATATCATTATCTTCCATCTGTGCAGTGCTATGAAAATGTTTGGAAAGCATTGCCTTAAGCAAACCATTTAATATTTCTAAACTTCATTTTTACCATATGTTAAATAAGAAAGCTGTAAAAGGGTATCTTTAAGGGATTTTTAATCTATACCATTTTATGAATCCACATTGTCAGTTTTGGCTGCAAAATTCCAATAGGCAAGCCCAAAACCATATTGTACAACCAGGGTGAGAAATGGGTTATGTCAACACTGAAAGAAACAAAAGGAAAGGCATAATTAACAAATGGAGACACACTTAACACACAACCCTGGGACACATAGGGTCATTAGAGATGAGTGTGCATAAAAAACTTTCCTAAAATGGACCAGATCACATCACCTGTAACCTAGATGGCAGCACCCAGTTTTAAGGAAATTCTACACCGAAAACTGCAAACACATCAAAATAGATACAGACATTGAGTCTAAAGGCCCTATCCATGTTAAAGTTTCCATCATTTGACTACTTACTATCCAATATTCAATAACTGCATTCCCATGGGCAAGAAAATTGTCTGAAGTTGCAAACAAAAAAGCAATGGCATTCAACAGTCTATAGCAGAAAGCAAGACATAGATTGAATGTGGGCACGTCAAGTTTCACAAAGAAAGATGCACTGCATTATGCTGGAAGAGATCTCACGCATCCTCTAGTACAACCCCGTCTTTTGAGAAAGACCATGCCAAATCTGATCTTTTCTGGTACACCTATATAGGTTCTTTTGCCACATTGCACTTAACCACGGCCATCTAATTTGAGGTATACACCCTGTAAGAGATCCCATATTATGAAACCATGGACTTCTTTTCCTGGTAAGTAAACAGCATGTGCTATCCTTCTGGACCATTTAGCTCTTGCCAGTCAGAGGATCATTATTTAAGTTGACGTCTTTGTTTAATCCTCTCCTGATGCTAAGATATATCCTGCAGGGAATCAGATAGAACTCTCTAGCACAGGAAGGATTATAAGTCAAAGGCTCAGTTGGTGGTACCTGTGCCCATTGTGCTTTCTCAGAGATAAAGATGCTGCTTCCATCCCACTTCATTGAAGCTGTAAAAACGTTCCATGGGTAGAAACCAAGAATTTCAGCAGGGGATACAGGCAAAACAGGTGTAGTTATTGTCACTATATGCTAGCATTGCTGAGAAACTTACTCCTGGGGCATGATGACAAAGCTGGGACCCTCAAAAGCCGGCAGATCTTTGAAATGTTCTAACAACCAATGCATGCATCTGTGCATAAACAGAAATCTGGAGGGGTGCCCTGGAAAGCTGGTTAGAGCAACCATGTGACTTACTCATTTGGCAAACCTGAAGTACCACCAGCTTCCTAAGTCCCCCATTTTTCATGCTGATGGGAGATTGGAATGGTCTTGGAAATTCAGAATCAGCGTCTCATCTGTTCACACCTTCCCTAGCTAGCTCACCCAAGCCTGCAGCCTAGCGTTTAGCTAAGCATTTAGCTCAGAGTGGGTAACCAATATGTCTTGATTGAATATGTTTAACAGAAAAGTAAATAATCTTTCCTTTAAGTTTTCCTTTTCCTTTCTTTTTTAAAAAGATTTATTTACCTGGGGTGCCTGGGTGGCTCAGTCGGTTAAGCATCTGCCCTCGGCTCAGGTCATGATCCCAGGGTCCTGGGATTGGGCCCTACGTAGGGCTCCCTGCTCGGCAGGGAATCTGTTTCTCCTTCTCTCTCTGCCCCTCCCCCCTGCTCGTGCTCTCTCTCTCTCTCCCTCTCTTTCTCTCTCTCAAATAAATAAATGAAATCTTAAAAAAAAAATTACCTATTTGACAGAGAAAGAGAGAGAAAGAGTGTGTGAGAGCATGTGAATGAGGGGAGGGGCAGGGAAGGGCAGAGGGAGAGAATCTCAAGCAGACACCCCGCTGAGTGCTGAGCAGGAAGTGGTGAGACCTCAGGACTCTGAGATCATGACCTGAGCTGCAATCAAGAGTCAGACACTTAATCGACAGCCACCCAGGTGACCCATCCTTTTCCTTTCTTGACCTCAGGTTTATGGGATGGTTTTTTTAGTTATTTCACAATATTTTTTTTAACTCCTAATTTAAGCTTTAAAAAGTAAGTTCCTATATAGATAGCAAATAATGCCAACTATGAGTCTGAAGTGAATTGATAAGTGTATGGCACATATATAAGCATTAACTGTTGTTATCGTTATTATTATTACCACTAGTAGTACTAATATTGCTACCACTTAGATGCTTGTAATCTATAGAGACACCTTCATTCACAAGCCCCATAGAAATCAAAATCCAACATTTTTGATCAAATGAAGTCATGTGCCATTTTGTTCATTGATTAAGGTGCTCTCAAAATTGAGATCAAGCAAAGACCATCAACACTGAAGTAAGTTTTGGCTAAATTATGTTTTACTTAATTAATTTAACACTGTATGTTGGCTGCTTATTTATGTGCCAGGCACTGTACAAAGAACCACGTGAGAGTGAGTGAATGAATAAGCAGTCAGAAGCAAGACCGACATATTCCTGAAAAACAATGTAAAAACCAGACTTTTAAATCCCATATCAATGTTACAAATGGGAGACTTAGGTTGCTGATGGAGATACATGGTTCTAATCAGCTAGATCTTCAGTTTATGCCAACATCTAACCATATATTATTAGTTATGTAATTCCCTCATTCATATTTCAAATGACTTTCAATGTCTTCTTGCAAACATAAAAAAAATAAACTATTTTATCGGTCACAAATTCTAAGTTAGTGGCCTGAATTTACTCACAATAGACATGTTTATTTGGAGCATTTTAAAATTGGGAGCTTTCAGATTTAAAATATATACCATATGTCTACATGCTTTAAAAAAGTGGAGGATATTGCAATGCGGGGCCTTCATTCCTGCATAACCATGCTCAGCTGAAGAGGAACAGCAGCTGCCTTCTTTAGAAAAGGTTTGTCTTCTCCAGGGTGTCCAGGCCCCACTATTCACTCCAGGATGAATGATCATGCACTTAGTTCACTTCACTTCTTTCTATGACTTGCTCAGTACCTTCAGGTACTGAAGGGTGTGACCTCCACTCTGTATCCATAGATTTCCAATATACCTCTAGATGATCACAATGCCCTGCAATGTTAATAACGCCTAAGCTCAGGGGCCCCTCACTAGCACAAATCCTTACAAGTGCCCTGTGCCTAATTTTATATATTTAGAAGGCCTTCTAAGTTTCAGTAAGTTTCAGTCCCACACCACCTCGATCTGCCTCTGCTATCTCTAAAAGATTGTCAAACTAGAATGAAATTCAACCATGAAAAAAAACCCAAAACCAACACCAAAACCCACACATGCTGAAAAACTGTTGCCACTCCTAATTCATGGATATTTGATGGAAAACAACTGGGGAGGGTGGATATCTGCTATTATTGGGCATTATCTCTGACTGGGTATGGAAAATTAATTGATAAAATGATAGAGTGCCTTTACTCTTAGAATGCTTGTTAAAATCTGGGGGATTGCTTGCAGCCAAAAGTAACTAAAATTGTGATCAAAAGTTACAGCCAGACCACTTGGTACAGTGTGTGATGCTCCGATTTTAGAAGAAGGGCAGAACTAACTTGTGAATCAAAGCCTTGCAAGAAAACCCGAGAAAGGAACACAAAGCCTTAACCCCTACGTCTCTTGCTCCCAGACCTCTGCTTTCAGGAAACCAGTTAAACAAGCAGAATCTTTGGGAGTCTTCAGGAAAATTTTCCAGACCAAACATGTCTCACACCATCCCTCATGGCCAGCCCCTTAAATCATGTTCTTAAGAGATGGTGGTCATGAGTTAGGGACAGTCACCAGGGTCTCTGCAGGAACTGCAAGGAGCAAGAAGGGAAAACCTACCTGAAATGAAATGCAAGGGGAAATCTCAGGAAGGCTCAGCCCAGGTTGGGCTCCACAGCATTTGGAAATCCAGCCAAAGCAGTAACAAGCCGAAAGAAAGGCAAAACTGATACACAACAGTCAGTAACATATCAAACTCTAGATGAGCAGTTCAATAAACCATGACCCACAGACCACTTGCCTCTTTCACCACCTGGGCTAGGGCCATATGTAAGAGGTACAAAAACATAATAATTTTCTATGAGCTATTCTGTAGTCTTCCCAGAACATCTAATAGTGACTACTTGGAGCTGAGGATTTCTTAAGGCAACTACTAAACATCATCCTCCAAAAAGGATGGGGGACAAGAGAAATACGAAAAGAGAAAGAACAGGGACTTTAGTCTTGTGCTCAAATGCTGGCACTGCCATGTAAGGTCCAACTGACTTGGTGCAAGGCAACTCTTCTGAACAACAGGTGTTCCATATGTGAAGGGAGATAAGATTCTTCTGGAGATAAGAAGTTCACTGAGGACCAGATGAGTTTACTTTTGTCCTAACAGAGTGGGCCATCAAGAAGCAGTTTATAATAATTTTGTCCCCTTCTTTCATTAGCAGCATCAGCCCATTGGGTCACTTAAGGAAGAGTAATAAAAGAAAGAAAGCTCACTATATCAGATAGCCGTTGTTGTATGACAAACTGCCCCAAAGCACAGTGGTTTGAAGTAGTATGCATTTACTGTTGCTCAGGAATGTAGGAGTGGTTCCACCTGTCTGGGCCAGGGTTGGTTGATCTTTAGTAACAGCATCCTGTGTCCTAGTTCAGAGGCTGGGTGTTTTAGGAAAGATATCACTTGTATGTTAAGTGGTTAGCTGGCTGGCTCTTGGCTATGGTAAGGATAGGAACTGGGTCCTGGATCTCTTATCACCCATGAGGCTAGCCTGAGCTTATTGCCATGACATCTGGGCAGGGTTCAAAAACAGAACCCAAAAGGAGGCAAGGCCTCTTGAGAGCCAGATTGGAAACTGGCACATTGCCAATTTCTGCCACATTCTCGTCAACGCAAGTCACAAGGGTAGTCCATATTCAAGCAGTAGGGGAAAACTCTATTTCTTGTTGAGAGTTGCTGTCAAAGATGTTGGCGAGGATGCAGAGAAAGGGGAACCCTCTTACACTGTTGGGAATGCAAGCTGGTACAGCCACTCTGGAAAACAGTATGGAGGTTCCTCAAGAAGTTAATATTAGAGCTACCCTACGAACCAGAAATTGAACTACTAGGTATTTAGCCCAAATATATAAATGTAGTGATCTGAAGGGGCACCTGGCGCTCCAACGTTTAGAGCAGTGATGTCCACAAGAGCCAAACTATGGAAAGAGCCCAGATGTCCATCGACAGATGAATGGATAAAGAAGATGCGGTATATATATAATGGAATATTACTCAGCCATCAAAAAAAATGAAATCTTGCCATTCACAACAATGTGGGTGGAACTAGAGGGTATTATGCTAAGAGAAATAAGTCAATCAGAGAAAGACAATTATCATATGATTTCACTCATGTGAAATTTAAAAGACAAAACAGAGGAGCATAAGGGAAGGGAGGGAAAAATAAAACAAGATGACATCAGAGAGAGAGACAAACCATAAGAGACTATTAATCATAGGAAACAAACTGAGGGTTGCTGGAAGGGAGGGGGTGGGGGAATGGGGTAACTGGGTGACAGACATTAAGGAGGGCATGTGATGTAATGAGCACTGGTGTTATATGCAATTGATGAATCACTGACCTCTCCCTCTGAAACTAATAATACATTACATGTTAATTAATTGAATCTAAATTTTTAAAAAAGTTGCTGTCAAATCGTACTGCATAGGGCATGGATATAGGAAGGCATAAGAAATTAAGATCACAACCAATCTACCACATCTCCTTGTTCTGAAAAAAAAAAAAGAGAAAACAATATTTGTCCATGTTTGTGGTAAAGATTAAATGAGACAAAGTATTTAAAAGATCTAGAGCAATGGCACATCCTAGGCACCGGATACAGATTTTGCTGTGTCGATCAACTTTATGCACAAGAATTCAAACATTTTCTTCACAGCTTGTGTTTTTCTTTCAAAGAAAAACTAAACTCCAAACAGACTTAATTCTGGATGAAAAACAAATTATATGTACATTATATTCTTTACATCTAGTTTAGAAATGATGAATATTATCTGCGTAGGCAGCTCAAAAATAGGATGTGTTTCCGTTGTGAGTTGAATGAATTTGCATCTTTTCTGTGATGTGTTAAATAGAGAAGCAAGCTATAAATGCCAAGTGAGGGTTGTGCTGTCACTTGCTACTGTGCTCTGCGTGAGCACAGTCCTTGAAGGTTGGAGACAAAGCCTGGTCAATATTAGAGCATAATGGGGAGCTCAGGATTATTTGTGAGTACTGTAGAATTTCACACAAGTGGTGGTCAAGTTACAAGGATAAACAGATCTCTTCAGAAAAGGTTAAGAAGCAAAAGACTGTACTTACCCATGCACGAAAATTGCTGTTGCAAATACAATGAGTAACTTGACTTACATACTGAGAGCTGAAAAATGCTATTTACAGGAGCAGAAAATTGCAGAGGCACAATGCATGAAGGACTATGTACAAATACCGGGACACAGAAAATGCAAATAGAAAGGAAGAGAAGCATTGGTCATTCCTGTTGTTTATTATCTGATGGATTAGGGACAATAAGCAAGGCAATGCAGGTTTAAGGCAAAAAGCGTTAAAACTAATTTTCTAACTTTAAGACTGGAAACTTTATTCTAAGGTGGGAAGTGCTTAGATAATAATTAGATACACATGGGTCTAGAGAAGGGTGATATAAATAAATATTATAAAGAGTTCAGTCTTCTAACAGCCAACAAAATGATAGATGAATGTCATATTACAGAGTCCTGTCCTAAAATAGTTCAAAGAAAAAAAAAACTTTAATGAGTGTAATGAAGGAATCTGATCTGGCACCTGTCAAGAATACTAAGTAGTAAAAGCAAAACAGCATTTCTACTGGAGAGTATATTCTACAAAAAAATTCAAAAATCTTTTTCTTAATTAACAAATCATCTCTCAGTAACAATATTTTGCAACTAAATAGTTTTTTTTAACTAATGATCTTTATCCCAAAACATAAAGAAACTATTTTCTTTTGGTGTTGCTAGAAAAAATATGTGGAAAAATGCAAGCTTTAAAAAATATGTCTGTTTATCAAACAATGTCATTTTAGAATCACTCCATAAAACGGTATGGGGCTCCTCAATAAGTTAAAACTAGAACTAACCAATGATCCAGCAATTGCACTACTAGCTATTTACCCAAAGGATACAAAAATACTGATTCAAAGGGATACATGCACCCCAATGTTTTTAGCAGCATTATCAACAATAGCCAAATTATGGAAAGAGCCCAAATGTCTATCGACTTATGAATGGATAAAGAAGATGTGATATATATACACACAATGGAGTATTACTCAGCCATTAAAAAGAATGAAATCTTGCCATTTGCAATGATGTGGATGGAGCTAGAGAGTATTCTGCTAAGCAAAATAAGTCAGTTAGAGAAGGACAGATACCATATGGTTTCACTCATATGTGGAATTTAAGAAACAAAATAAACGAGCATAGGGAAAAAAAGAAAAGGAGAGAGGCAAACCAGGGAAAAGACTATTAACCACAGAGGACAAACTGATGACTGCTGTACGGGGGGAGGAGGGAGGGAGGAAATAGGTAATGGGGATTAAGGAGTGCAATTGTGGTGATGAGCACCGGGTGATGTATCTAAGTAATAACTTATATTGTAATTATAAGTAACTAATATTGCATTGCATGTTAACTAGCTAGAATTTAAATAAGAACTTGGGGGGGGGAAGAATCACTCCTTAGATAAGATACTTGATATATATGGCATCAATGGACATTTATTGAATGACAATTTTATTGAGTGTGTTTTTATGGACCAGGCCCATTGCTAAGTACTTTATAAACATTATCACAAACGTACAACATTCCTATGATGTAGGTAATATCATTACTGGTGAGGAAACTGAGGCCCACAGAGGTAAAGAACTCGCCACGGTGGTAGAGTTACTAAGTGTTAGAGATGGGAATCCAAACCATGCAGTTGGAATCCACATTAACTACTATCTTCCTTTCCCCAGATGAAGTAATAATTAACACTGAGGAGGTAGGCACACATTTTCTTTAACCTCGGAATCCAAGTCAAAATGTCAAATTTAGTTTTCATTTCTGAAAGTTGGCTTATATTTTAGTATTTTATCAAAGCATCACTTCTGGGTAAGTATGGAGCATAATTTTGAGTTCTTCAATCCCATTCAATGTGCTTAAGAATCTCCTTTCTTTGACTATTAAAAAGGTTTATATTTTAAACATCTAAAACTGTGTTAAAGATAGTAGAGTATGGAACAACTAAAATTAGGATCAATGAGTAGAAGTTGCAGGAAGAAAACCGAATGTTCCAAAGTACTTGAAAATGCTCTGAGCTGTGTCAGGATATAACACTCACGGCAGGAAGTATTCAAGACAAGGTAGCCACTCAAAAGGAACGCCAGGTCAGAGGGTATTCTACAACAGTTGGGGAGGGGAGGATTAGATGGTCTCCCTTCCAACCTGAAGCATCAGTAACTGGGTTTACTCACTGCATTTGGAGTCATTTTGTTTAAAAAAAAAAAAAAAAGTTCTGACCTGTTCAAAAGTCATGGTCTGTATGAAAACTAAATAGAGCAGTTCCAATCATCTGACACTTTCCTCCAGCAAAGTGTCTCACGTGGAGTAGGTATTCCATAAATGCCTGTTGCTATATTGCTCATAGTTGGTACAATTACACAGACTATATGGTTTTTCAAAATAGCTATTATAGACATTTATTCTCACAGCTCAGATTAAATAAACTGCAAAGCTTTCAGAAACCTCATTTACAATAGCTGGTGCAATCTGATATCATAATCAGAACTTTATGTTATTCTCTGCATCCTTTTTCCGGTATTTCTTAACAATTTTTATGGCAGTGGTTACTTCCCACTATATCAGAGGATTAGTCACTGATGTTTAATCAGTGAAAGGGTCATAATTAATCAAAGTGCCCATTTAGTGGTCAGAAAGACTTTTTAGCCTTCTGACAAATCTTATCTTAGAACTGCTGCAGTAAGCAGATTAAATAAATTGGGCTTTTTCAATTCAAAATGTAATTCTATAACTTCAATTACTTACAAAGTTTCACAGAATTCTAAACTGGGACATATATATTCCATTCTCTATTTCAAGAACATATAATCAGTCTTTGAAGCAAAAGCAAAAAAAAAAAAAAAATCCTTTGAAGGAAAAAAAAAGTCCAAACCAAAACTTGTTCACAGCTTTAAGTGCATTCAACATAAAGAACTATTTTAATATCACTCTCTCTATGGTTGTACAAATAAAACAATCTGTTTTCAGACAGGCTCTAGATTTACCAAGCATTCTCATCAGGACACTCATAAGTATCCATAAATCCGTCCTTCACTACCATCTGAAGAGCCACAGAAGAGAGCCATCTAGAAGGGGTCATGATAAGGCTTGCAAGTTCATCTCTTAGGAGGCTTGGAAGTTCATCTTTGTCAACTTGAAATTGAGTCTATCAGACCTGAATTGGAATCTTTGCTCTGCTTCCTAGCGAGTGTGTTACCCTCAACTGCAAAATGTTTCCAAGAAAAGCAGCTCCTGCAGTCAGGTTGTTGAGCAGATCAATTGAATTAAAGCTTGCAAAGCACTCCGCACAGTGCTTGGCACATGGAAAATATGGCCCAGAATATTCAACAGTTTTTCACTACATACTGCGAGCAAGTGCTCTTCATCTATGTCTCAGGAATTACAAGAAGTTCGAAAGGATGTGGATTGAGTTATATTCTGCCATATGAACTGATCCCAAGAAAACTTTCCCCTATTTTACATTTCTCCACCTACCATCTGATATTTCAGTCCATTTCCCCCACTTCCATAGAACTTTTTCTCACCTGGACTGATCTAGAAGGGAGTTGATGATGGGAATAAGAGAAAATAAAGGTTCAGAGTCGATCCTATTTTTTATCATAGCTCTGTCCCAACTCAGTCTGTAATATAGATACGTATCATTATACCTTTGTCCAAAACCATAGAATGTAACGATAGGTACGTATCATTATACATTTGTCCAAACACCAAGGATGAACCTTAAGGTAAACTGTGGACTCTGGATGGTAATTATTAAGAAATGTACCACTCTGGTGGGAGTTTTTAATCACTGGGGAGGCTAGGCATGTGTGGAGTTGGGGGTATATGGTAAATCCCCAGATCTTCCTCTCGATCTCTGTACATTCCTTAAACTGTTCTGACAACGTCTTAAACAAATAAAGCATTAATAAAAGAATAATAATTTTTAAAAGCTCAGTCTGACTTTAAAAAGTTGACCTACATTTTGGGAAAAACTGATCTATATTTTGAGTCAATCTAGAGCCAACACTGTGAATTTGACTTTTTTACAAGATTTGAGTGAGAAAAGATGTTGGAAAAGAGTGTTCCCACATACAGGAGAAAGCTGTCTCGTGCCTCTATTCTGCGCACAGGTTTACATCTCTTCCCTTCATTTGTCAAAACTGCTACTCGTGCATCAAAAGGCATCTCAGATGTTGCCATATCCATGGAATATTTCCTTTCCTGATTCTTTGCAGTTGATCACTTATTTCTCTGTCCTACTCAATTATCCTTGACACACTTGTGTTCAGTGAGCTGTGTATAGTTGTTTGTTCACACCCCTCTTCCCTGGCAGCTCCCATGGCTAGGACTCCTTGCGCCCCATCAGCACCTCCTATGGTGCCCAGCATAAACCGAGTCTTGATACATGTTGAACTGAAGCCCCATGGGAGGGCAGTAGTTACGGGGGCAGATTTGGAGCTGGACTGCCTGCTTGAATCCAGATCTGCCTCTTCCTAATCTGGGGTCCCTGGGCAATTATCCAAACATTAAATGCCTTAGTTTCCTTATCTGTAAATAGATAATCATATATATCTCATAGAGATGTTGTAAGAATTAAAAAAAAAATCAGTGCATGGAAATTCCTCGGGTCAGTGCGTACTACATAATACTCTGCAAATGCCTGGTGTTGTAGTGATTGTTGCTGTTACTGGTTGTTATAGTGATTTGTCTGTAGATTTGTCACGTCATCACCCCAGGAACATCCCAGCAAAGATGATTTTATTGGTTACCCTTGGAATTTTACCAATATAAACTGTTTTTGAGAAAAAAATTATATACTCCAATTTAAAAAAATATTTCAGATAAAAATATTGTAGAATGCCATCTGTTCATATGTTGGAGATGGCTGATTGGATGAAATCCTAAAGTAACATATTTAAGTGCTGACATTGTACTATTAGAGACCTTTTGATTGGGTATCAAGTTTATTCAAGTAATCTTTGTAAGGCAAATATTCATAGGATGGATCGTGTGTGTGTGCAACAAGAAAATGACTGTTGTCTAGGAATCACCAGCTCGTATCCTGATTCAGGGAGTACCTAATTCAGTGTTCAAGGCCCAGAGTCTTCGAAGGGAAGGAGACATCTGGACCAAACAGAGCTGGTGCACAGAGCCCTCTCTCTGCCTCTAGCTGTCTTCCTATCCTCTCGGTAACACACACACACACACACACACACACACACACACACACACACTTTTTTGTAATAGCTCCAAGTTTGAGAGTTTAAGCCTATTGGGTGGGTAGTTTTTCAATGCTCCTATGAATAAGTGAATGGATTGGGTAGGTGTAAATGCTGTTTCTTGTGGTCCAATTGAGGTGGTAATGGCCTATATCACTATTCCACCACTACAAGGTTCATAAATATACCATCAGTGTCTTTTGCAATAGCTGATTCCCAGAAGTACTCCTACATGAACAACTCTGGTTTGATCCATTATTTCTTCCCCGCAGCAAAGTTAATACTGTTTGCAAAAAATCCTTAACACGTAAGATTTTAAGCTTTTCCAGGTCACTGTCAATAAACAAATGCTGTTCAGAAAAAAAAAAACTGTTTTTACACAAACAAAATCTCTTTGAAAGCTTTCTTCAAGTTACTGGCCTACATCCAAATTGTAATCTATGCCCAAGTTTCTCCTTACCATTCACACTGCTCTCACTGAGTTCAGATGAATCTTGAACATTTGCAGGAGAAGAATGAAAGTTACACCAAATGCTTCTCTTACAAAAAGTGAACCTTCGCTCAGAACTGAACACTAAGAAACACTCGCTGGTGCATGCCTAATCAGATGATTAGAATTCAAGTAACTTATACATAATAGCCACCTGTTGACCCTTGACAGATGGTGTGGAAACCCAGCATGATGTGATCCTGCCCACTCTTAAAATACACATTCCCTCAAAAGGATAAGCATCTCCATGGTGCCTTTTCTATTTTAGTTTTTTTTAAAGATTTTATTTATTCATTTGAGACAGAGAGATACAGAGAGAGAGAGAGCATGAGCAGGGGGAGAGGCAGAGGGAGAGGGAGAACCAGGCTCCCTGCCGAACCAGGAGCCAGACGTGGGGCTCGATCCCAGGATGCTGGGATCATGACCCGAGCCAAAAGTGGATGCTTAACCATCTGAGCCACCCAGGCACCCATCTATTTTAGTTTGTAATTCCTTCCAAGTGTTGGGTATAAAATTTTGTTTGTTTCTATTATAAAACATTTGTGAACATATATTTATTTCCCTATTAATTTAATCAATTAGAGTAGATAATTTTTTTCCCTACATAAGGGTTAAGTAGAAGATGGAGAATTGCTGATCCATAAAATCTATAAATGTGAAGAAGCATTAAACATCTGACAACCAGGGGCACTTGGGTAGCACAGTCTCTTAAGCATCCAACTCTTGGTTTCGGCTCAGGTTGTGATCTCAAGGTCGAGAGACTGAGCCCCATGTTGGGCTCCGCGCTCAGCACAAAGTCTGCTTGAGAATCTCTCTCTCTCTCCCTTTTGCCCTGCCCCCTCTCTAAAATAAATGCATAAAGCTTTAAAAAAAAAAAATCTGACAACCAGAAAAAAAAAAACACGCCTAAGGTGAGCTGAGTTGGGGAGGGGAAGAAGCTCATTTGTTTTCTGTCCTTCCCATCATTGTTTTTTTCCTCTCCAGAGAGAATTTCACATTAAAATCCATCTACTTCCCAATTTTTCTCAGACAATATTCAAACTGTCTCAAAAAATTTCAAACACTTAGAATCTACTAAACAGGATAATGGATAAATGACTAGTATCTTCATGTGTAGTGAGAGGCAGTTTAACAAAGTATGTATAGAGTAGTTGGTTTCAACCCTACCAACGCTTGTAGATCTAAGACACTGGACATGTTTCTTAGCTCTCTGTGCCTCAGTACCCTCAGTTATAAGAAGGAAATAATAAAAGAGTCTGCCTTATAGGGCTGTTGTGAGTAGGAGGTGAATTAATACAAAGAAGTGCTTAAATCAGTGCCTATTACAAAATCAATGCTCAAAAAGTTATCTAATGATAAAAATGTTTCTGTGAGAGTAGCCATTTTGTCTTTCTCTCAAGCAGACTCTTAATAAGTGTTAATACTGGAAGGTAAACATAAGATTCACACCACCTTTCAGCTGCAGCCAGGAAGATAAAGTCACTTTTAAGTGGTTCTCTAATCAATCACAGTGGACATCAGGGAAAAGTCCACTTTTTCTCACTCCATGATTCTTTCCATTGCATGACACCATGAGGTCTTACAAGAAAAAGCCTGATTTCTTCCTTTTGTATAAACATAAATATTCACTACTGTGTCAACATTTGGCATATTATTTAATAAAACTATTAATACCTTAGCTAATCAACAGGTAGTTGATGCTATCTTCATAACATCATTCTCAAAGCTACTGTCCTTTCCCATTCAAGACATCTAAAATGTAGGTACCAGCACTATCTTCACTGAGAAAGGCAAGGAATGGAAATGGTAAGTGATGTATCTAATATCACGTACATGGAGTAGAGCCACGGTTACAACCTAGTACACTTGATTCCAAATTCCATAAACCTCTCTCAGAAGGGACTCTACCATGAGAATGGAGAATATGGCTGTATAGCCCTCTGTATTCTCATGTGCCAAATATCTGTTTCCATGTCTTTTGGTAACTGCTCCTCAGATTTTGATTTGGGAAGCTGTTCTTCTCCCATTGGGCACATTACTAGTGGCTCTGCTATACAAGATACTCTCATAATTCCCCCACTCCTAGACAAAGGATGAAGCCCTGAACCAAGCTAGGGGAATAATTCACTCCTGCTCTAGAATTTGATTCTCCTTTCGAAAAAATTTGGAGCAAATTCTCAGAGGTTCCTTAAGGAACAGCCCAAGATTGAATTCCTAAAGATGCTGTGTCCTGAAATTCCTGACTCCTGTTTTCCCCACCTATTTTCTTGGATTTCATTTCTGACCCCTATCCTTCTAATAGATTTGTGTTTTCTTAGTGTTTGTCAGAATCAATTTCTATTTCTTACTGTCAAAATATTATAACTTATACAAACATAGGCATTCACCTTAAACATAGGTGTGCCGAACATCAGCTCTTTTATTTTTTGTTATAATATCTAGCATTGACCCTTCCCACCTATGATATCAACAATCCCCCTCACCCATTTATAGCACATGTGCCTCAGTTTGGATTGGCCTCACCCACAGGTACTAAGATTGGGCAACTAAATTCACCTCATCACAGTTACATTACACAGTTAATCCTCAGTGATGGATTCATGACATAAATTGGTAACATCATAACTAGACACAGTTATTTCTGTGAAACAAATTATGAAGGAATACCTTTCAGATTGCTTTGAGAAAATCAGTGACTCAGTGAAGATTTTCATACTAAAGTAGACAGTACATTGTGGAGAAAACCTAATTCTAAGTTTTTAAGCCCAAGGGCCCAACTATCCCTAAAGCTAGGACCTGTCCTGGACTTTTGAATCATCTAAGCCACCATGTTGCTTATCTCTCTGTTTTGGGGAGTTGTATTTCTGTCAGTTGTGATTAAAAGTGTCTGATCCAATATGACAACCAGTGAAAATTCCTCTCACAATTTTGTTCTGATGCTAACCAACACCTGCTAGTAAAACTGTCCCTTTATGCCTTTTACAACTAACTGTAATTTAAAAAAATAAAAAAAAAAACCTCTTACTTGTTGATTTTTTTTTCACTTTGATAAATATTTTATGTTTGCCATTTCATTTTAACAGTAAGAGCCACATGAGGAAGGTAGAGCTATTATTTCCATTTTGCAGATGGGAAAATCAAAGGAGAGAATGGTTTAGTACTTTATCCAAAGTCATACTGAAAGGTAGGCAGAGGACACAATTCTAGGCTTCTGAGAATTCAGTGCTCTACCTTCTTTGGGATAATATGGTGAATTTATTGAAAAAGAGATGTGAACCACACTAATATAGATACTGCAGAGGCAACAGTTACTCTACTATCTGCTAGAACTCTAAAAACCACGTTGTACAGAGTTGCCCAATTATTCTAGAATAAATGATTGCCCCTTATTTTTGAAATGTCTAAACTGTAAACATTCATTCAATATGAACTGAATCCTGTGATTCCTCGTGGATTCATAAAAATGGTAAAATTACAAATGGCAAAAGGCAATCCAAAAATAAATTATACCTAATATAAAAAATGATTAATATATGACCAAGTAAGACTTCTACAGTTAAACAGGCAGAATACTGCAAGAGATGCCTTAATTAATATTAAAATAATTTAAATAAAAATTATACCACACATTACAGTTGAAATCTATTTTCTTCTAATCTCTAGGTGACTCCTTAACCTCTATCAAATCTTAGCTAAATCAGAATGGCCTTGAGAATGTTCTCTGAATATGCTTCATGGTAAGTGAAATTTATTTATGGAAGCAAATTAGAGTAATGCCACTTTTAAGCTTTGTATGATTTGATCCTGAAACAAATGTTTGTGATGAAATAATAAAAACCCTTCAAATAGAGTTTTATTATCATGCAAATTCTCTAGGAGCTGACTGTGGAGTATCACACAACATGAGGACTTTCACAGTTACAAAGTAGATAAATGAGAGAATCAATTGAACATAATGAAGAACAGGGCAGAAAGCTTGTTTTGTACAATTTCAAATAGGAAATTCACTTTTCAGATTACCTTATTCAGTAGACACACCCTTAATGATCCATATCCTTGTATAATTCCCTCCCCCTGAGTGCAGGTAAATCCTGTGACTTCCTTCTAATTGATAGAATATGACAAAGTTAACGGGATATTGCCCCTGTTATTATGTTATGACATGTAGGGCCCCATCTTAGCCAACTGGAGTGAGAAAATTTTCCACTGGCCTTGAAAAAGCAACAATCATACAGAGGGCGATATGGCAGGGAACTATGGGAGGCCTCCAGGATCTAAGGTGGCTTCTAGCCCCACAGTAAGAAGCTGGGACACTCAGTCATATGGCCATAAGGAAATGAATTCTAGCAACAAATTGAATGAACTTGGAAGTAGAATCCCCCCCAGTCAATCCTCAGATGACACTGCAGCCGAAGATGACACAGTAATTGCAGACTTACAGCATTGCCCTGACTTCTGACCTATAAAAACTGTGACATAATAAATGAGTACTGTTTTAGGTTGCTAAGTTTGTGGTAATTTGTGATATAATAATAGAACAATCAATATACTTTCTGCTCTGAAATTCATGTTCTCCTATATTTTTGGTGAATCTCAGGACCTGTCATATAATAAGTACACAGTAAATATTAGTTGACTATAGATGTGAAAGTCATTTTTTAAGCCAGAATTGGGACTACTGCCCTTACCAATAGAAGACACTGATACTCTTTATTTCAAAGAAGGCCATGAAGATATTATAAGTGGATTATCAGATGAGGTTGATATTCTGGGTGCCATTTACAAACCAGCGTTTGGGTTTCAGAAATTCAAAATCTCTCCTAAAATAGTTTATGGGTTATCACTAACTTACAAATGAAATAAATTGAGAAAATTAGAATCCTTAAAGACCAAAATATAAGGAAACCAAACAATGCTTAAAGCCAAATATATGAACAATTCCTGAGCACAGATGCAAGGACCTTACCAATTAATTGGCAAGATTAATAACAACAAAAGTCACGTATATATATAATTCAGTCAATATACAAATTTCAAGAACAAACATCTAGATAGAAAACAGCACAGGAAAAAGGGGAAAAATGTTGTTTCGTCTCCAACATTAGTTTAGTAATGTGAATAAAATTATAAGAAAACATGTGATTCCAAAATTCACTATCCAGATATGTTGTCATTTACGCTGATGGCAAGAGAAAAATACTCTTACATATTCAAGTGCTAAGAAAACAAACTGGATAAAATTACTGAAACACTGGCTTTGAAGAAAGAAATAATTTAATGATAAAATTAATCCTAATTAACACTTGTACAATGTAATGCAAATCTCAAGATCACACCAATAAATTTGGGATAGGATGGTATGTAAAGGAAAACTGGGATTGAGCTAATTTCACTGCCTGCTGTATTAGTTTGCTGTTGCCACCATGACAGACTATCACAAATGTAGTGGCTTAAAACAACATGCATTTGTTATCTCATAGTTCTGGTAGTCAGAAGGCTGGGTGGCTTAGTGCTTCTCTGCTTTGAGTCTCACTGGCTGAAATCAATGTGTCAGCATGGCTGCATTCCTTTCTGGAGGCTCTGGGAAGGATTCTACTTCAAGCTCAAGAGACTCTTGGCGGGATTCAGTTCTATGTAGTTGTAAGACCAAGGTCCTGTTTCCTTGCTGGTGTCAGATAAGAATCCTTCTCAGCTTCTGGAGCTTCGTGCATTTCTTATGATCCCCTCCTCCATTCTCAAAACCAGTTATCATGGGATGTGTCCCCACACTTGAAATCTGTGACATCCCAACTTGCCTCATCCTCTCCTACTTGCAAACTCATCTAATTCTTCTGCCTTCCTCCTCCAGGTCTAAGTGCTCCTGTGATTATACAGGACCTGCTCAGATAATCTAGAATAATCTATTTTAATATTTTATGACATCTGCAAAATCTCTTTACAGCACTACATAGACTACTGTTTGATTAAATAACCAGGAGATAGGAATCTTTGAGGGGAGATAACTAGAAATTCTGCCTATCATACCTGGCAAAGGAAACATTCACACACATTGTCATATTGTTGGTGATGACTCATAAATATAACTTCAAATAAGATTATTTTTAAACTGAAAGGTAATTATTAGGAAATGTAAAAATAGGATGTATACCCTCCAAGTCATTCAAGAGAAACGAGAAAAGAAAACATATGTAGCAAAATATATAAAGCAAAGAAAAGTAGAAGGAAGGAAATAAGTAAAAGATTAGAAGAAATAAAATTAAGAATTACACTAGTAAAGACAAAACATGAAAATAAATACAAAAAAAATCTCTATAAAAGTATTAGATGAAAATGTGGAAGATTGTTCATACAACCTGAGAGTGGGAAGCCCTTATGATTATAAGATGTGGCTAAGCCAAATAAATAAAGAACAAATAGAGGGAGGAGCAAGATGGCAGAGGAGTAGGAGACCTAAATATCATCTGGTCCCAGGACTTCAGCTAGATAGGTATCAAACCATTCTGAACACCTATAAATTCAACAGGAGAGCAAAGAAAAAAAGAGCAGCAACTCTCTGAATAGAAAAGCAATCACTTTCTGGAAGGTAGGACGTGCAGAGAAGTGAATCCAAGGTGATATTCAGGGAGATAGACTGAGGGGGGAGGGAGCCTCCGTCAGTGACTAATGGCAAGTGATAGAGAGCAGAGCACAAAGTCAGAACTTTTAGAACTCGGCTCCACTGAGGAACGTTGCTCCAGTGGCTAAGCGGGGGGTGGAACCCTCCCTGGGACAGTATGGCCTCAGGACCCTCAGGGTCACAGAAAGAACGGGGGTGCCTGAGTGCAGCACAGCTCCCAGGTATCAGAGCAGGGAAGCCAGCTACAAAGATGGAGCCAAGGAGTGGGCTTTCAGCTTGGGGTTGCCATAAACCCTGATCTGCAGCACAGTCTGGCCACTGCTCTTTCAGCAGGGACCCAACAAGGGGTAGATCCAGGTAGACTGCCCTTCCTCCCCAGGGAGGAGTGGCGCAGGAGCTCACCACAGGGATCTGCTGGGTTTGGAGACTCCACACCGGGTCAGGTGTCAGAGATAGAAATGCTCAGTCACAGGCTGGGTGAGCATGGACTATGGCCAGAGACCGGGGAGATGGGAGTGATTGACTGCTTTACTCTTGGGGCTCACTGAGGAGTGGGGCCCCAAGTTCCGGGCTCCTCATTGGCAGAGGTTGGGAGGCCACCATTTTCACTCTCGTCCTCCAAAGCTGTACGGAAAGCTTGCAGGGAACAAAAGCTCCTGAGAGCAAACCCGAGCAGATTGCTTAGCCCGGCCCCTGGCAAAGGCAGGGCAATTCCACCTCAGGCGAAGATATTTGAGAAGCACGGCAACAGAACGCTCCCCTAGAAGATCAGCAAGAACAGCCAGCCAAGACCAAGTTTACCGATCAATGAGAACGGCAGAACTCCAGCACTAGGTGAATACAAAATATAGAATTCATGGCTTTTCCCCATGATTCTTTAGTCCTTCAAAGTTAATTTTTTTAATTTTCTTTATATTTTCTTTTTCTATTTTTTTGAATTTTTCTTTTTCCCCTTTTCAACCAACATCTTATCAATCCTCTTTTATTATTTATTTTTTATTTTTAGAGTCATATTCTATCACTTCATTGTACTTAACCTTATTTTCTGAATATATACATAAGTTGTTCTCTCTTTAAAATTTTGGGATACAGTTTCTTCTAACATACCAAAATATACCCTAGATCTCTAGTGTATAGCTTTGTCCTAGTCTACTGCCTGATCACATTCCCCCTTTTTCTTGTTTTTGTGTTTTTTAATTTTTCTTCTTTCTTTTTCAATCAACTTCTTATCAATTCCTTTTCTAAAATCTTTTAAAATTTTCATCTTTAGAATCATATTCCATCCCTTCATTGTATTTACCCTTATTTTTGTACAACTATAAGTTTTTCTCCCTTAAAAATTTTGGGAGGCAGTTTCTTCTAACAGACCAAACTATGCCCAAAATCTAGTGTGTGGCACTGATCTACTCAGCAGCCTGAATATATTTAATCAAATTCCTTTTTTTCTATTTTCCTTTCTTTCCAGTTTTTCCCCCCAGTTTCGGGTCTTTTCTGATTTCTTTAGTGTATATTTTTCTGGGGTCATTGTTACCCTGTTAGCATTTTTTCTCTCATTCATCTATTCTCCCCTGGACAAAAATAACAAGACAGAAAAAAATCAAAAAAATCTCAAAACAAAAAAGGACAAGAGGCAATAAAGACTGCCAGGGACCTAATCAATACGGACACTAGTAAGATGTCGGAACTAGAGTCCAAAAGACGATTATTAAGATAGTACCTGGGCTTGAAAAAGGCATGGGAGATACTAGAAAATCCCTTTCTGGAGAAATAAAAGAACTAAAATCTAACCAAGTCAAAATCAAAAAGGCTATTAATGAGGTGCAATCAAGAATGGAGGCTCTAACTGCTAGGATAAATGAGGCAGAAGAGAGAATTAGTGATATAGAAGACCAAATGATGGAGAATAAAGAAGCTGAGAAAAAGAGAGAGAAACAATTACTGGATCACAAAGGCAGAATTAGAGATAAGTGATACCATAAGATGAAACAACATCAGAATAATTGGGATCTCATAAGAAGAAGAAAGAGAGAGGGGACAGAAGGTATACTGGAGCAAATTATAGGAGAGAACTTCCCTAATTTGGGTAAGGAAACAGGCATCAAAATCCAGGAGGCACAGAGGACCCTCTCAAAGTCAATAAAAAGAGGTCAACACCCGACATCTAATAGTAAAACTTACCAGTCTCAGAGACAAGGAGAAAATCCTGAAAGCAGCTTGGGACAAGAGATCTGTAACCTACAATGGTAGAAACATAAGATTGGAAACAGACCCATCCACAGAGACCTGGCAGGCCAGAAAGGACTGCCATGATATATTCAGAGCACTAAATGAGAAAAATATGCAGCCAAGAATACTATATCTAGCTAGGCTGTCACTGAAAATAGAAGGAGAGATAAACAACTTCCAGGACAAACAAACACTAAAGGAATTTGCAAACACAAAACCAGCCCTACAAGAAATACTGAAAGGGGTCCTCTAAGCAAAGAGAGAACCTAAAAATAACATAGACCAGAAAGGAACACAGACAATATACAATAACAGTCATGTAACAGGCAATACAATGGCACTAGAGTCATATCTTTCAATAGTTACCATGAATGTAAATGGGCTAAATACTCCAATCAAAAGACACAGGCTATCAGATTGGATAAAAAAACAAGACCCATCGATATGTCGCCTGCAAGAAACTCATTTTAGACCCAAAGACACCTCCAGATTGAAAGTGAGAGGGTAGAAAATCATTTCCCATGCTAATGGACACCAAAAGAAAGCTGGGGTGGCAATCCTTATATCAGAAAAACTAGATTTTAAAACAAAGACTGTAATAAGAGATGAGGAAGGACACTATATCCTACTTAAAGGGTCTATCCAACAAGAAGATCTAACAATTGTAAATATCTATGCCCCGAACATGGGAGCAGCCAATTATATAAGGCAATTAATAACAAAAGCAAAGAAACACACTGACAACAATACAATAATAGTGGGGGACTTTAACACCCCCCTGACTGAAATGGAGAGATCATCTAAGCAAAAGATCAACAAGGAAATAAAGGCTTTACATGACACACTAAGACCATATAGACATCACAGATACATTCAGATCATTCCATCCCAGAGCAACAGAGTACACATTCATCTCTAGTACCCATGGAACATTCTCCAGAATAGATCACATCCTACGTCACAAATCAGGTCTCAACCAGTACCAAAAGATTGGGATCCTTTCCTGCATATTTTCAGACCACAAGGCTTTGGAACTAGAACTCAATCACAAGAGGAAAGTCGGAAAGAACTCAAAGACATGGAGGCTAAAGAGCATCCTACTAGAGAATGAATGGGTCAACCAGGAAATTAAAGAAGAATTTAAAAAATTCATGGAAACCAAGAAAATAAAAACATAACTGTTCAAATCTTTGGGATGAAACAAAGGCACTCCTAAGAGGAAAGTATATAGCAATACAAGCCTTTCTCAAGAAGCAAGAAAGGTCTCAAATACACAACCTAACCCTACACCTAAAGGAGCTAGAGAAAGAAGAGCAAATAAAGCCTAAACCCAGAAGGAAAAGAGAAATAATAAAGATCAGAGCAGAAATCAATGAAATAGTAAACAAAAGCACAGTACAACAGATCAATGAAACTAGGAGCTGGTTCTTTGAAAGAATTAATAAGTTTGATAAACCCCTGGCCAGACTTATCAAAAACAAAAGAGAAAGGACCCAAATAAATAAAATCATGAATGAAAGAGGCGAGATCACAACCAACACCAAAGAATTACAAACAATTATAAGACATATTATGAGCAACTCTATGCCAGCAAATTAGATAATCTGGAAGAAATGGATGCATTCCTAGAGACGTATAAGCTACCAAAACTGAACCAGGAAGAAATAGAAAACCTGAACAGACCCAGGACCACTAAGGAAATTGAAGCAGTCATCAAAAATCTCCCAACAAACAAAAGCCCAGGGTCAGATGGCTTCCCAGGGGAATTCTACCAAACATTTAAAGAAGAATTAACACCTATTCTTCTGAAACTGTTCCAAAAAATAGAAATCGAAGGAAAACTTTCAAACTCATTTTAGGGGCCAGCATTACCTTGATCTCCAAACCAGACAAAGACCCCATCAAAAAGGAGAATTACAGACCAATATCCCTGATTAAAATTTCTCACCAAAATACTAGCCAATAGGATCTAACAGAACATTAAAAAAGGCTTATTCACCACGACCAATTGGGATTTATTTCTGGGCTACAATATTGGTTCAACATCTGCAAATCAATCAATGTGATACAATACATTAATAAAAGAAAGAACAAGAACCATATCATCCTCACAGTAGATGCAGAAAAAGCCCCATTTGACAAAGTACAGCATCCTTTCTTGATCAAAACTCTTCATAGTGTAGGGATAGACAGTACATACCTCAATATCATAAAAGCCATCTATGAAAAACCCACAGCGAATATCATTCTCAACGGGGAAATACTGAGAGCTTTTTCTCTAAGGTCAGGAACATGGCAAGGATGTCCACTATCACCACCGCTATTCACCATATTACTAGAAGTCCTAGCCACAGCAATCAGACAACAAAAAGAAATAAAAGGCATCCGAATCGGCAAAGAAGAAGTCAAACTCTTTGCAGATGATACGATATTTATGTGGAAAACCCAAAACACTCTACCCCAAAACTGCTAGAACTCATACAGGAATTCAGTAAAGTGGCAGGATATAAAATCAATGCACAGAAATCAGTGGCATTCCTATACACCAACAACAAGACAGAAGAAAGGGAAATTAAGGAGTCGATCCAATTTACAATCGCACCCAAAACCATAAGATACCTAAGAATAAATCTACCAAAGAGGCAAAGGATCTGTACTCAGAAAAATATAGAATACTCATGAAAGAAAATGAGGAAGACACAAAGAAATGGAAAAATGTTCCATGCTCATGGATTAGAAGAACAAATACTGTGAATATGTCAATGCTACCTAGAGCAATCTACACATTCAATGCAATCCCTGTCAAAATACCAACCACTTTTTTCAAAGAAATGGAACAAATAATCCTAAAACCAGAAAAGACCCCGAATAGCCAGAGGAATGTTGAAAAAGAAAAGCAAAGCTGGTGGCATCACAATTCTGGATTTCAAGTTCTATGACAAAGCTGTCATCATCAAGACAGTATGGTACTGGCACAAAAACAGACACATAGATCAATGGAACAGTAAAGAGAGCCCAGAAATGCATCCTCAACTCTAAGGTCAACTAATATTCGACAAAGCAAGAAAGAATGTCCAATGGAAAAAAGTCTCTTCAACAAATGTTGTTGGGCAAGTTGGACAGCCACATGCAGAAGAATGAAACTGGACCATTTCCTTACACCACACACAAAAATAGACACAAAATGGTTGAAAGACCTAAAAGTGAGACAGGAATCCATCAAAATCCTAGAGAAGAACACAGGCAGCAACCTCTTCGACCTCAGCCGCAGCAACTTCTTCCTAGAAATATCACCAAAGGCAAGGGAAACAAGGGCAAAAATGAACTCTTGGGACTTCATCAAGATAAAAAGCTTTTGCACAACAAAGGAAATAGTCAACAAAACCAAAAGACAACTGACAGAATGGGAGAAGATATTTGCAAGTGACATATCAGAGAAAGAGCTAGTATCCAAAATTTATAAAGAACTTATCAAACTCAACAGCCAAAGAACAAAAAATCCAATCAAGAAATAGGCAGAAGACATGAACAGACATTTTTCCAAGGAAGACATGAAAATGGCCAACAGACACATGAAAAAGTGTTCAACATTACTCAGCATTAGGGAAATCCAAATCAAAACCTCAATGAGATACCATCTCACACCAGTCGGAATGGCTAAAATTAACAGGTCAGGAAACAACAGGTGTTGGCAAGAATGCAGAGAAAGGGGAACCCTCCTACACTGTTGGTCGGAATTCAAGCTGGTGCAGCCACTCTGGAAAACAGTATGGAAGTTCCTCAAAAAGTTGAAAATAGAGCTACCCTACAATCCAGCAATTGCACTACTGGGTATTTACCCCAAAGATACAAATGTAGTGATCTGAAGGGGTACGTGCACCCCAATGTTTATAGCAGCAATGTCCACAATAGCCAAACTATGGAAAGAGCCAAGATGGCCATCAAAAGAAGAGTTGATAAAGAAGATGTGGTGTATACACACACACACACACACACACACACACACACACACACACACACACACACAGAATGGAATATTATGCAGCAATCAAAAAAACCGAAATCTTGCCTCTTGCAACAACATGGATGGAACTAGAGGGTATTATGCTAAGTGAAATAAATCAATCAGAGAAAGACAAATATCATATGATCTCACTGATATGAGGAATTCTTTTAATCTCAGGAAACAAACTGAGGTTTGCTGGAGTGGTGGGGGGTGGGAGGGATGGGGTGGCTGGGTGATGGGCATTGGGGAGGGTATGTGCTATGGTGAGCCCTGCGAATTGTCTAAGACTGATGAATCACAGACCTGTACCTCTGAGACAAATAATACATTGTATGTTAAAAAAAAAAAAAAGACAGTAGGAAGGGAAAAATGAAGGGGGCAAATCGGAGGGGGAGAGGAACCATGAGAGACTATGGACTCTGAGAAACAAACTGAGGGTTTTAGAGGGGAGGAGAGAGGGGTGATGGATTAGCCCAGTGATGGGTATTAAGGAGGGCACGTATATGCAAACAATGAATCATGGAACACTACATCAAAAACTAATGATGTAATATATGGTGACAAACCAAACCAAACCAAACAAAATAAAATAAAATAAGTAAAAATAAAGAACAAATATTTCCACATACCAAGAAGTAACAAAGTCAAAAGACAATTAACAAAGTAGAAAACTACTTGTTGCTTGGCTTCTCTAAATCAGAGAAAAAGAAGAACCCAAGAGAAAAATAAGCAGAAGATCTTGGGGCGCCTGGGTGGCTCAGTTGTTTAAGTGTCTGCCTTTCTGCTCAGGTCACCATCCCATGGTCCTGGGATAGAGCACGGCATCAGGATCCCTGCTCAGCGGGGAGCCTGCTTCTCCCTCTCTTCCCCGTGCTCTTTCTCGCTATCTCTAGCTTTCACTCTCAAATAAATACATAAATAAATGAAAAATAAGCAGATCTGGATTGAAAGTTGGCAGAAAAACATACAAATATTTTTTAAACATCTGAACAGCTGTTCAACTTTATCATAAAAAGAGAAAAACAAAACACACTGACAGATGATGACTGCATTTATCATGGTGAGCAGTAATGTACAGAACTGTTGAATCACTGTGTTGTATACCTGAAACTAATATAATACTATGTGTTAACTATACTTTCTTTTTAAAAAGAAAAAAATACACAGATTTTATCTTAAATCAGAGTAGCAACATACAGACTCTCTGATAAATATTTTGTAAAGGAAACGTCTCTTAAACTGCTAGTGGAAGTTTAATGGATATAACCTCAATGTAAGCAGATTGGGTAATGTCTCCCTTTTTAAAGAAACTTTATTTTAGAGTTTTGGGCTGACAAAAATTGTGAAGACAACTGCTGATACCTCACACCTAGTTTCCCCAGTTATTAGCATCTAGCATTAGTATGATACATTTGTCACAATTAATAAGCCAATACTGATATATTATTAAAATTCATATATTATTAACATTTTTTTCCCCTAATGTCCCTTGTCTGTTCAGAATGCATCCAGGTAACAATTTTACAGTTAGTCATCATGGCTCCTTAGGCTCCTCTTGGCTATGGCATTTTCTTAAGTTTTCCTTGTTTTTTATGACTTTGGAAGGTTTAAAGAGTACACTCAGGTATTTTGTAGAATGTCTCTCAATTAAGATTTGTCTAATGTTTTTCTCATGATTATTCTATGTTTTTGAGAGGAAGGGCATGAAAGTAAATTGCCAGTCTCACCAAATCATATCAAGGTTATAACTATCAACATAACTTAACCACTACTGATGGTTAATCAGGTTAATCACCTGATTGAGGTAGTCTTTGTCAGGTTTCTTCACTGGAAAGGTAGTCTCCCCCTTCCATAGTATACCCTTGGAAAGGAAATCTCTCTATGCAGCCCATATTTAAGGAATGGCAAATGATTTTCTATCTCCTTGAAGGTGGAGTATCTACAGAAATTATTTGCATTTCTTTGGTGTGGGGGCTTTGTCTATTCTCCCCCTTTATTTATTTATTTATTTATTTAGTCATTTATATCAGTATGGACTCATGGATATTTATTTTATACTTCAGGTAATAATCTGATACTACATTATTTTTTGCTTCAAAACCTTTTTAGCTTTGGCCATTTAGAACTCTTTCAGTTGGTTCCTGAGTCCCTTTGACTTATTTCATCAACATGGCTGGATATTTTTGTTTTTCTGAGAACTTTATTTTCTAGAATTATAGGATGCTCGAGACTCATTTTCCTTATTTCCTCCCCCAATTATAAAATCATTGGACATTATCAGAAAAATTTAGATGTAAGAGAGGCATTTTAACTAAGGAAGGAAATTCAAGAGCAGGAAAAAAAACGTTTCTCTTCAATCGGTATGCAATAATTAACCTCAGAAGGATTAAACACTTTTCAGTGGGAAAATAAAACTTTATGTAACCATGTATGTTTAATGATCAAAATAAAACATAATTCACAGCACTAATGCTAAAACTACCATATAATCAATAGCATAAACACCATTAATTTATTTTAATGGCAAAAATTGCAAGTACAATGTCAACAGACAAAAGGTACGTTTAAAAAAAATTTTGTACTTTGTAATGCACATGACAAATCAATATCTATAATATTCAAAGACAGCTTACAGATTGACACCAAAAGACAACACAATAGAAAAGTAGATACAGAGTATGAATAGAAGAGCAACTTTAAATGCTTAAACATAATCTGAAAAGATTCTCTACCTTCCTAAGTAATCAAGAAAATGCATTAAAAGTTACATGTCCCTCTGTACCAATGAATGGATAGAAACCGAAATATTGATAATCTTTACTTTTAAACGGTATATATTATTTGATCTTCCCCCACAACAAATATGTATTATTTACATAATCAGAGAAGCAAAGAAATGTATTTTTATTAAAAAATAGAAATAGGAATAAAATGTGGGAAGAGGCAATTCAAAGAAGAAAAAGTGAAGCAAATTGAAAATAAACATACAAAACATTTCTAATTTTACTAGAGATCAAAGTATCATTAATTAAGGGAATATCTTGCATCACCTAAGAAATTTTCGGTGATGAAAAATTATTCATAATGCTGTGCTATTTTTAAGTCGGTAAGAGTTTTCTGTAGGGATTTGAAAATATCTATCAAATATTTAAACATATACATACTTTTATTTTTTTTAATTTTTTAAAGATTTTATTTATTTATTTTTAAATTTTATTTTATTATGTTATGTTAGTCACCATACAATACATAGTTTTTGATGTAGTGATCCATGATTCATTGTTTTCGTATAACACTCAGTGCTCCAGGCAGTACGTGCCCTCCTCCCATCACCAAGCTAACCCGTCAGTCCACTCCACCCCCTCTAAAACCCTCAGTTTGCTTCTCAGAGTCCATAGTCTCTCATGGTTCATCTCTCCCTCTGACTACCCCCTTCATTTTTCCTTTCCTTCTCCTAGTGTCCTCCATGCTATTTCCTAATGTTCCACAAATTAGTGAAACCATACGATAATGGGCTTTCTCTGCTTGACTTATTTCACTTAGCATAATCTCCTCCAGGCAGATCCATGTTGATGTAAAAGTTGGGTATTCATCCTTTCTGATGGCTGAGTAATATTCCATTGTGTATATGGACCACATCTTTATCCATTCATCTGTTGAAGGGCATCTCAGCTCTTTCCACAGTTTGGCTATTGCAGACATTGCTGCTATGAACATTAGGTGTATATGGCCCTTCTTTTCACTACATCTGTTTCTTTGGGGTAAATACCCAGGAGTACAATTGCTGGGTCATAGGGTAGCTCTATTTTTAAATTTTTGAGGCACTTCCACACTGTTTTCCAAAGTGGCTGTACCAACTTCCATTCCCAGCAGTGTAAGAGGATTCCCCTTTCTCCACAACCTCTCCAACATTCATTGTTTCTTGCCTTGTCAATTTTTGCCATTTTAACTGGTGTAACGTGGTTTCTCAATGTGGTTTTTGATTTGAATTTCCCTGATGGCTAATGATGATGAACAGTTTTTCATGTGTCTGTTAGCCATTTGTATGTCTTCTTTTGAGAAGTGTCTGTTTCTGTCTTCTGCCCATTTTTTGACTTGATTATTTGTTTTTTGGGTGTTGAGTCTAAGAAGTTCTTTATAGATCTTGGATATCAGCCCTTTGTTTGTAGTGTCATTTGCAAATATCTTCTCCCATTCTGTGGGTGGCCTCTTTGTTTTGTTGACTGTTTCCTTTGCTGTGCAAAAGTTTTTTATCTTGATGAAGTCCCAAAAGTTCATTTTTGCTTTTGTTTCACTTGCCTTTAGAGATGTATCTTGAAAGAAGTTGCTGTGGCCAATGTGGAAGAGGATACTGCCTATGTTCTCCTCTAGGATTTTGATGGATTCCTGTCTCACATTGAGGTCTTTCATCCATTTTGAGTTTATCTTTGTGTATGGTGTTAGAGAATGGTCGAGTTTCATTCTTCTGTAGATAGCTGTCCAATTTTCCCAGCACCATTTATTGAAGAGACGGTCTTTTTTCCATTGCATATTTTTTCCTGCTTTGTCAAAGATTGTTTGACCATGGAGTTGAGGGTCCATATCTGGGCTCTCTATTCTATTCCATTGGTCTAAATGCCTGTTTTTGTTCCGTGTACCATGCTGTCTTGGTGATCACTGCTTTGTAATACAGCTTGAAATCAGGCAACGTGATGCCCCCAGCTTTGTTTTTCTTTTTCAACATTTCCTTGGCAATTCAGGGTCTTATCTGATTCCATACAAATTTTAGGATTGTTTGTTCTAGCACTTTGAAAAATGTCATTGGAATTTTGATCGGGATGGCACTGAAGGTATAGATTGCTTTGGGTAGCATAGACATTTTAACAATGTTTATTCTTCCGATCCACGAGCATGGAATGTTTTTCCACCTTTTTGTGTCTTCCTCAATTTCTTTCATGAGTGTTCTCTATTTCCTAGAGTATAGATCATTTACCTCTATCGTTGGGGTCATTCCAAGGTATTCTATGGTTTGGGGTGCTATTGTAAATGGAATTGTTGCTCTAATTTCTCTTTCTACAGTTGCATTGTTAGTGTATAAGAAAGCAACTGATTTCTGTGCATTGATTTTGTATCCTGCCACATTACTGAATTGCTGTATGAGTTCTAGTAATTTGGGGGTGGAGTCTTTTGGATTTTCCACATAAAGTATCATGTCATCTGTAAAAAGAGAGAGTTTGACTTCTTCTTTGCCAGTTTGAATACCTTTTATTTCTTTTTGTTGTCTGATTGCAGTTGCTAGGACTTCTAGTACTATGCTTAACAATAGGGCGAAAGTGGGCATCCTTGACGTGTTCCTGATCTTAAGGGAAAGGCTCTCAGCTTTTCCCTATTGAGAATGATATTTGCTGTGGGTTTTTCATAGATGGAGTTTATGAACTTGAGGAATGTTCCCTCTATCCCTTTACTCTGAAGAGTTTTAATCAGGAAAGGATGTTGTATTTTTTCAGATGCTTTTTCTGCATCAATTGAGAGAACCACGTGGTTCTCTCTCCTCTTATTAATGTGTTCTATCACATTGATTGATTTGCAAATGTTGAACCACCCTTGCATCCCGGGGATAAATCCCACTTGGTCATGGTGGATGATGCTTTTAATGTATTGTTGGATCCTATTACCTAGGATTTTGTTGAGGATTTTGGAATCCATACTCATCAGGGATATTGGTCTGAAATTCTCCTTTTTGATGGGGTCTTTGTCTGGCTTGGGGATTAAGGTAATGCTGGCCTCACAGAATGAGTATGGAAGCTTTCCTTCTGTTTCTATTTTTTGAAACAGCTTCAGGAGAATAGGTATTATTTCTACTTTGAATGTTTGGTAGAATTCCCCAGGAAATCCATCAGGCCCTGGACTCTTGTTTTTTGGGACGTTTTTGATCACTGCTTCAATCTTGTTACTGGTTATTGGCCTATTCAGGTTGTCAATCTCTTCCTGTTTCAGTCTTGGGAGTTTATAGGTTTCCAGGAAGGCATCCATTTCATCCAGGTTGCTCAGTTTATAGGCATATAGTTGTTGATAATAATTTCTAATAATTGGGCGCCTGGGTGGCTCAGTCGTTAAGCGTCTACCTTCAGCTCGGGTCATGATCCCAGGGTCCTGGGATCGAGCCCCGCATCGGGCTTCCTGTTTGGCGGGAAGCCTGCTTCGCCCTCTCCCTCTCCCACTCCCCTTGCTTGTGTTCCCTCTCTCGCTGTGTCTCTCTCTGTCAAATAAATAAAAAAATCTTTAAAAAAAAATAATTTCTAATAATTGTTTCTATATCCTTGGTGTTAGTCGTGATCTCTCCCCTTTCATTCATAATTTTATTAATTTGGGTCCTTTCTCTTTTCTTTTGCATAAGTCTGGCCAGTAGTTTATTGATCTTATTAATTCTTTCAAAGAACCAGCTTCCAGTTTTGTTGATCTGATCTATTGTGTTTCTGGTTTCTAATTCATTGATCTCTGCTCTAATCTTAATTATTTCTCTTCTAATATGTGGCTTAGGCATCGTTTGTTGTTTTTCTCTAGTTCTTTAAGGTGTAGAGTTAGTTGGTGAATTCGGGATTTTTCTGTTTTTTTTTTTTTTTTTTTTTTTTTT